>NC_074678.1:46505875-46805875 GCF_029448725.1 Salvelinus fontinalis | reverse complement strand
CCTCAGATAATACAGGAATGAGCATATAGGCACTCACAGCACTGGAATGGAAGACACACACACACACACACACACACACACACACACACACACACACACACACACACACACACACACACACACACACACACACACACACACACTGTTACGCACACGGAGTTCCGTGTTTTGAAAACCCTTCATGTTTTCTCCTGTTTATCTTATCTGACCTCACTCTAATCGTGTTTATCTTGGTCCTTTGTAGCTCAGTTGGTACAGCATGATGCTTGCACAGGGTAGTGGGTTCGTGGAGATTCAATGGAGATTCTCCATTTAGCTTCTTTGTTTGTATATGTGTCCAGGAAACTGGCCCATAATGCAGTGCTTTGGGCACTGGACTTCGAGGGTGTTCCAGGGTGGGCGCACTCTGTCTCCAGGATGGATTACGCACCTGCCATGAACCCCCCCCCCCCCCTCCCTCCTTCCTCCCTGCCACTTTACCAAAAATATCCTCAAATCGGCCTTCCTCTCCCAGCCCGCTTCTCTCCGGAGAGAGGCATTGCATCAGGTCATTTATCACCCGCCATTTCCCGCAGTAATCTATTAGTCTTCCAAGTGGGCGTACCTGAATCCTGTTCTCTGGCCCTGGCACTACCTGTTACAGATGACCACCCGCCTGTCGGTTTGTCCGCTCTACCCGTCTGTCTGCCTGCCTTTTCCTGGAAATCCTCTCTCACGCATTTTCCCTTTTTTCCCCCTCAGGACCCGCTCTCACTCTCACTCTCTCTCTCTTTTGATTTCCCTCTCTCTCTCTCTCTGGAATAGCTCAGATGAGAGACAGGCACAACAGAGACGCGTGTACAACCTCTTCAGAATCATGTCTAAAAGAGAGTGGCGTTCTATGATAATTCCACCTTAGAACTGGACTCTGCTCACTAACAGTCAAGTTCCATCTGATACATTGTACCCTGCTGCAAATTGTATGAAAATACTGATATTACAGTGTCAATGGGAAAATACATGTCTTTTTTATAATGCAATTTACTTATAAGCATATCCATGTCATTGTTTTGTTTGTTGATGAAACAATGGGAAACAAATTTGCATTCAAGCACACACACACACACACACACACACACACACACACACACACACACACACACACACACACACACACACACACACACACACACACACACACACACACACACACACACACACACAGAAGACAAAGCCCGGGCAGCAATGCCAATGTTTGTGCCCCTCGAGTGCCACTGGGGTTTGCCTGTTCCCAGGGTTGTCAGGCAGCCCAGTGCCCAGGGCCTGCGGCTGGGAGGAGAGGAGGGGGGCAAGGGGAGGAGGGAGCAGGGCCAGAGGGTGGGCGCGGGGTGGGTAGCGACGAGAAGGGGGGTGGGGGGGTGGAAGAGTTAGCAGAGCTCGCCCTAAAAAACAAAAAATCTCTAAAGTCAGGTGATAGGAAAAAAGGAACGCACAAAATGTCTCTGGAAATAAAGAACCAGGGATGAGTGAGGGACAGAAATGAGAAAAAAAGGAGAGAGACCACCACCCCCACCCAAATGGGCACAAAGAAAAATGTGTACGAGAGTGTGCGTGCGCCAATGTGTATGTCTGCTTGTTTGTGAGAAAGAGTGTGTGTCTGGGAGGGAGTAGAAGGGGACACTGTTTCCTGCTCCGTCTCCCCGGCCCTGCACACAGCCTGTCTCACTTCAAACAAAGCTATTGGCAGGAGAGAGAAAAGGCAGGCCGCTGCCACCGCCGTTTTTCCAGGGCCGCCCGACGTTCAAAGCCCGCGTGAAAGAGGGGCAGCAGCAGTAGTTGTCTGGAGGCTACACACACAGACAGAGAGAGAGAGAGAGACAGAGAGAGAGAGAGAGACAGAGAGAGAGAGAGAGACAGAGACAGAGACAGAGACAGAGACAGAGACAGAGAGAGAGACAGAGAGAGAGAGAGACAGAGAGAGAGAGAGGACAGAGAGAGAGAGAGAGAGAGAGAGAGAGGACAGAGAGAGAGAGAGAGAGAGAGAGAGAGAGAGAGAGAGAGAGAGAGAGAGAGAGAGAGAGAGAGAGAGAGAGAGAGAGAGAGAGAGAGAGAGAGAGAGAGAGAGAGAGAGCCCGGGCTGGCATACTTGGCTGGCGCTGTGGCCAGGTGGTCTGGGCACACTGGCAAAGACACTGGCACGACAACCTACCCAGATGGCTCCCCGGGCCCTTCTTTTTTTGAGGTGCCGTTCTCTCGCTTTCATTCTCTCCCTCTCGTCTAGTCTAATTCTCCCTCTCTCTTCATCTGGTTTCACTCTCTCCCTTAGTCTCTCTTCCCTCACAAAAAAATGTGCAGTGCACGCACTGACATATGCCCTCCTGAGGAAAAAAAAAAAAAAAAATCCCTGTCCTTGTGATTGAATTAATGATTAAGATTTGCTCCTGGGCTAAGGGGTGGCGGGCTCTGCAGGGGCAAGATGGGCCCGGGTCCTCCCAGAGACGTGCATGCGCATGGAGGCGGGCACAGAGGGTTGCCAGCTGCGCCAGGCTGCCTTTGTGGAGCCAGCCATGCCCGCTGCGCCCACTGCTATGACAGTGGGTATGGGAGACACCATCTCTATGCCACTCCCTACCTATACACCCCCCCCCCCCACACACACACACACATTTAACCCACAACATACAGATACTGTATTCTAGTGTACTCTAATAAAGAATGGATCTGATTTGTATCATCAAAACACTATTATAATCTACAGTGGAAGAAGGAGCAGAGAAAGAGCAGGGAGACATTGTTGTGAATTCCCTGCCGCTGTGCTCTGGGTAGCTGTGGGCCTGCAGTGGGCTTCTGTGGCTGTGTACAACGCTCCCCGAACATATGGAGGAGGATCCGCCAAGCCCCGCTTCACAGCTGTCTGCTCTGCACCCCACCTCCCTCCTCATGCACTGCTGGCTGGCTGTACACACACACACACACACACACACACACACACACACACACACACACACACACACACACACACACACACACACACACCTGTGCACTGACACACACACACAACTGTGCACTGACACACAGACAAAGATGCAACTGTACACAAAAACAAACCAATAAACACACACACACACATGGCTATGCATGGAGAAAAATCACCCTCCAAACTGTACAAGGACATGGCCCCACCCACATTAGTATACATTAGCTGTAAGAGAAAATGGGAACGCTATAAAAACGCTTGCAAAACCACATGTGACAGGCATCTATCAGCAGAGCTTCATATTCAACTGAAACACCGTCAAACATGCATCAAAAATCTATTATTTTCCTGCTTCACGCAACATTTTGACAGACACGTAATGAACCGTGCTTTTGTGCGGTCGCCTTGAATAAACAGAACGACTTAATTGCCCGTCTGGTTACGCTAACGACGGCTAAGCTAACAGTGTTCAGATCTCCCTCTCAATCCGCCCTGTTACGCAGCAAAACGACGTACAGTAAACTGTACACAGTATCACAGTCTGAAGAAGACAAAATACAATTGAAACGTGTAAGTTTGACATTGTCTTTTTTATCTTTCTTGTGGACATGCCATTGTGAAGATATTTTCATTCAGATTTATCTGAATTACCTTCGTCATAGAAATGACAAAACATTTTTTTAAATAGTTTCTATGCAAACAGAATAACCAGAATAATAACCAGAATAATAACCAGAATAACCAGAATAATAACCGGAATAACCAGAATAATAACCAGAATAATAAATAGAATAACAACCAGAATAACCAGAATAATAACCGGAATAACCAGAATAATAACTAAAATAATAACCAGAATAATAACCAGAATAATAACCAGAATATTAACCAAGATAATAACCAGAATAACCAGAATAATAACCGGAATAACCAGAATAATAACCGGAATAATAACCAGAATAATAACCAGAATAATAAATAGAATAACAACCAGAATAACCAGCTCCAGCCTAAGAGTTAACCAAGGCCCCCCCCCCCACGTCCCCTCCGCAACGTCGGCCCACCTCGGCCCGGTTCCGCTCGGCTCTACCTAGCCCCCCCGTTCGTTGGTCCAGTGGCGAGCACCCCCCCAAGGTACTCTACAATGTGCCATTATTACGCAATCATTATGTTCTTTTACACAGCAGAATCGTGCTACGCTGTGAAAGAGGCCCCTTTCTTATGGTGATCAGCGTGCCCAAAACGTTTCCTCGTGTTAGTTAACCACTTGCGGCCATGCCAGCCCAGAATGCATCACACCACAACCAATTATGGCCCGGGGGGGCGCAATTGGAGGGATTCATCGATTAATGTGAAAGTAGGGAGTGAGTGGAATGTTGGTGTGTGTGTGTTAATGAGGAGAGAAAGTGATGAGAGGGAGAGAGGGGTAAAGAAAGAGGGGGTCAAGCTGCATCCCAAACACTCGGGGGGGGGGGGGGGGGGCCTTCACGCCCCCCTCTGCCCGTCTCCCTCCCTGCGAGTGACCCAGAGCCACTCCATGGTGTGAATAGACGGCCGGGGTCTTTCAGCCCTCTCACAATGTTTGGACATTTTTCTTTGTCCATTACACTTATCCCTCTTTCAGCCGGCCTCCATATAATATCCCTTAGAGCGGGCGTCTTGTGAATGGAGATAATCTCCTCCACACTTACACACACAGACACAATTTACAGTAGAGTAGGGGGACTGTGAGACTGGGGACCACTGCCCCCTTGCAAACTCTCTCTCACTCTCTTTCTGTAACCTATGACCATGAACAGATGTCTTGCTTTTCTCTGTGGCCCTAGTTGGTTTGCCGTGGGTAAAGTCTACACTAGACAAACAATTGTAGGGGCTAACTCCTCCCTATAGCAGCCTATAGAAATGTAAATGGTTGTTAGGTGTTAGACACAGGTGGTTCATTGAGTGTCATTCAGTGTCCTTCAGATTTGAGAGTCAAGAGGATGGGTTTGGGTTGGAGGTGGGAGGTTAGGAATAGGGGAGGGGTGAGAGAGGTGTTGGAGAGAGATGAGGAGTTGTACTTTAGAGAAGGAAAAATGCCTACGGTAGTCATGATTGGCCAGATAATTTCTCCAAAGCAGGAGACAAAGCACACTGTATATTTAGATGAAATACCTCTGCTGTGGATTTTCTCTTTTGAGTTGAACATAACGAGAGATACTGTGAATCATTTCCAACTATCAATGTAGAGAAAAGACTTCCGTAAAATATATATCGATCGGGGTGTTTGCTGAGGAACGTCTGCTTGTTTAGAAAAGGAAACCACTAATGCCCTTTTTGATATCAGATTGGATTTGTTTTGTGTTTTCTTTTCTACGGTTGGCTCCCTGGTGCACCAGAAACACCCCAATTACTCAAATCTTGTCTCCAAAACACTATCTATCTCTCTGATAATTTTCACTTCTGTGAAATCCTCTTGTAACCCCCCCCCCCCTTCTGATCCCCCCCAGGCCTAGCTAGCTTGAAGAAAATTATTTAAACCCACCACCCTTCTGAGGTTTCAATTTGGCATTGTCTCCCCCCCCCCCCCAAAAAAAAGCAGAACATCGGCAGTTGGTTCTGAAGTTTTCCGGCTGCGGCAACAAACAGGGTAGAGGGAAATCGCATTCGGTCGGCAAAGTGGAACCACATCAAACAGGAAAGATGTTAATCCTGTCTGAATTGAGAACGTTAGCTGCCGTCCCTCTTTTCTATTAATAGTAGAGTTAGAGAGGAAGGAACATTATGGATTTCATTTATTTATTGTGTCAAACGTATTAAGACGTGCGAGTGTGATCGAGGTCCCTCTTGGAACATTAAAACAAAAAATAAAATCCTTCCCTTTTTTTCTTCTGATAACCTATTTACATATATGGAAATGTTGCTTTTCACCCACCATTCCAACCTCCTCATTTTCACGCATGAAAGGTGCATTAACAAGCACTGTGGGAAATAAATGAGTGTATAATGTATATAAGACCTATATTTGCCATTTTGGCCTGTCTGATGTTGTTAATCTATTGGTGTATTAGCTGTAGTATTATATGGAGCAGTATGAAAAGAATCCTCTGTTTTATTATTAAGAAATAAGGCCCAAGGGAGTGTGGTATATGGCCAATAAACCACGGCTAAGGGCTGTTCTTAGGCACAACGCAACCCTAAGCCGTGGTATATTGGTCATATACAGTACCACACCCGAGGTGACTTATTGCTATTATAAGCAGGTTACCAATGTAATTAGAACAGTAAACAAGTAGTTTTGCATCATACCCGTGGTATATTTTCTCATATACCACGGCTTTCAGCCAATCAGCATCCAGGGCTCGAACAACCTGGTTTATAATATGTTTTAATAATGTATATATCAAAGTATAGTATACTACTGTGGTCAGTCATTAGTGCCAAGATACCAAGCAACTGTACAGGGGCGAATGGGCTAGATTGTGTGTGTGTGTGTGTGTGTGTGTGTGTGTGTGTGTGTGTGTGTGTGTGTGTGTGTGTGTGTGTGTGTGTGTGTGTGTGTGTGTGTGTGTGTGTGTGTGTGTGTGCGCGCATCCCTGTGTGTGGGGATGGAAAGTGGCTGTGGGATGCAGTGGTGGTTGGAAACACCATTATATTCTCTCTCTCTCTGCCAGAGACGGGCATCCCTCCACGCCATGCCACTGTGACTAGCCACAACGGAACCCGATCACAACGACCAGAGACTGGTCCTGGGCCTACATGCACCTAGCTGGCTGAGCCTAAATACAGATGTCCGACAATTGTTTTCAAGATAATCTACTCACGTTTGCATACGCTGATTCATACCCTGTCTATATCCGGGTTGCATCGGGTCTATAGGGACCAACATCACATGAGCACTAGCACTCAGTGCGCACAGGGACCAGCGAAGACGTCATTAAAAAAAAGGCAGACATTTGATGAATATAAAATGTTAATATCTTCAGCTGTGAGTACTGACATTTTTTTGGGGGGGGGGGGGGGGCTCAGCTACAGTTATTTGAATAATTCAGTGAATGTTTTGTGCACAAAAATGATGGCTAGCGTGTCTTATTAGGAATGTTCAAATCTGACTTTTCTATGTGGCCGTGTTTGGAAATAGTCTTTCTGTGGCCGGTGTCAGTTAGACTGCAGTACTGAAACAAAACTGTAGGAGCAGTCGAAACCACGCTCCTCGACCCATTGGGTTCAACGCTCTCCTAAATGGAATGAGACTCCAACCTTGGTGCTAGCAGGAACCCCAACCCACCCTCACACCTCCACACATGTCCAGTTCTCTTTCTCTGACCACAGGTCCCATGGACCACAGTGTCACAACGGGTTAGGGGTTAGAGAGTAGAGGGGCGAGCATTTAATCCCACAGCCTTGCATTAATCAGCGGCACGCCACTCTTTACGTTTGCGGCAGAGCGCTAAAAAGAGAGAGACACTTTCCCCCTTTGCCAAAACCAATATAAACACATGCTATTACTGTGATTATCTGAAAACCGCTGCCTCTCCCCCTTTCTCTCCCTCCCTCCCTCCCTCCCTCCCTCTCTCGTTTGCTCGCTCAGTGCTGTGGCTTATTGTGATACGGGGTGCTGCTATTACTGACAAGCCTCTACATATGTTTCTCATTTCTGTGAAGGATTTTAATTCCTAACAGCAGTTTACAGATCTCTCATTACCAAACTATGCTGGGAAGGGGAAAACAGCAACAATAAAAAGAAGTAAAAACAAGGGGAAGATAAATGCCTCGCAGGCCTCATCAGCCACAAGAGCCTTCTCCTCTTCTCTCCTCGCGGCTGCCGCGCCCTCGCTGCTAACACCAGCCCCACTCAGAGCTGACTAGGAGGTCAGGGGTCAGCTAAGAGAGCTGGGCTGGGGAGTGGGGAGCCTAGCCAGGGGTTTAGCAATGTGTGGGATTGTGTTGAAACATTGGTGCAAGTGTGGGAGAGGGGCGATGGTCACGGAGATAGTGAGGCTGCTCAGTGTGTGTGAATGCATGCTTGTGTGTGTGTCAGTCTTTGACACAAAGTTGTGGTGAGTGCCGTTGTGCGCTGAGTAGCCATAGACCCCCCCCCCCCCCCACCCCCACCCCCCCCGCCGCCGCCAACCCCTCCACACCATTAGCAGCAGTGGTCAAAACCTCACTTTAGCCAGGCTGCTACAGTCATTACCCTGTCTGTCCCTGACCAAATAAATCACACGACACTCAGATCCTCCTCTCTGCTTAATTGGAGCCACTCCCTCCCACTCATTTGCACCCTGTGCTAATAGCCTGAGCGCTAAGTTATGAATCAGGTTTTAGGGGCGGCTAAGCTAAGCTGAACAACCCCCAGACATCAGCTAGCTGGGCCCGTGATGTATTGCATTTTTCGGGAAACTGGCCAGTAGCCGCCATGTAATGGCCGCCCCCACGCCATATCGGCAACCGCCATTTTGTCTCTTCGGCTCTTGTTTTCCCCGCCCGACGCGGGAGCCGTTTGTTCCCTTTTGTCTTGCTTTGAGCGTGTGTGTGTGTGTGTGTGTGTGTGTGAGCGCTGTGTAGTTGCAGAGAGCGAGAGAGCGAGAGAGCTTCCTTTTGTTCGTCTGGCTCAGAGTAGAGGAGGGAGAGAGGCTTGCCAAGAGCTGTGGTTGAGCTCGCCGCCGTGTTGCTATTAGACATGGTTAAGGGATGGAGCGAGCGTTGCAAGGACGACGCCAACACAAGCCATCCCCGCAGCAGCAGTTTGTGTGTGTGTGCTCTCCGCCCTGGGGTCTGCTGGCTTCTGTTAGGGCTCCACACAGCAGCTCCCTGATACTCACTGTACATGAACAGTTCATCTCTCATCTCAAAGCGTACTGATGCGCCTTGATAAAGTCTACTGTAGTATCTAATTTTCCAGATTTAGAGTCCTCACCCATGACAGGGCTGTGAGAGGAGTAACTTATTGTGTTAAATCAAGGCACATTTTATTTGTCACATGCTTGGTAAACAACAGGTGTGGACTAACAGTGAAATGCTTACTTCTCAACAATGCAGAGAGAAAAATATAGAGAGAAATTATAACACAAGGAATAAATGCACAATGAGTAACGATAACTTGGCTATACACACGGGGTACCAGTACCGAGTCGCTGTGCAGGGGTACAAGGTAATTGAGGTAGATATGTACATATAGGTAGGGGTAAAGTGACTCGGCAACAGGATAGATGATAAATATTAGCAGCAGCGTATGCGGTCAAAATCGTTTGTGCAAAGAAGGTCCATTAAGAATGTCCGGGTAGCTATTTGGTTAACTATTTAGTAGTTAGTATTAAATGTAGTATTGAATATCCTAAAGAAAGCATTGTTTATTATACCATGTGAACCTATCAATGACTGAACAGGCATGCCATAATATGCCTTGATGTGGTGAATCAGGTGTGTTAGTGCTGGTCTGGGAATGGATTGAGGAACATGTTCAGAACGTTTAGAGAGTTGACCACGGAAGCCGACCACTTGGCCGTTTGTTTACAGCCACAACACAAGCACAAGGAGGACAGGAGTGACATGGAAAGTTCCGGCCCAGAGGCCTTTAGGAACCTGGGCCGCCGCATTCACTAGACACCAAACGGAAGAAAACAGACAGCTCCACTTAGACCTCGAACCACTTCTGGAGAGAGCTGGGGGTTTGGAGGGGGGGGGTCCTACTATGCAACTCCAATTCCATTTTGAACCGGGGTTAAAAAAATCTATCCTAACGACATTTCACTACACATGACTTCATCTGGAATTAGAGGGAGGGAAAAGCTAATTGGACTGGAGATAAAAATGGATCTGATATTGAAATGCACCAAAATAAAATATTGCCTCCCTGATGCATTGTTTAGTTAACAAGTATTGCAGTGTCTGGCTTCCCGGCAAGAAATGTTCCGAACATTTCTAATAAATACACAAAGGACGGCAAAGTTGAGCACGAGCAAGTCTGAAACAGTCTGGGTGAAGAGTTAGTGGGATCGCTGGAAATTAGACATGAGGCAAGAGGGAGATATTCATTGATTAGGAAACCGCTAGCAACTGGTGGTGCAGGGATAGGCAAGGGGCAGTGTGTGTGTATCACACACACACACACACACACACACACACACACACACACACACACACACACACACACACACACACACACACACACACAGGAAAACACCTCATTAGGTTTTGGCTTGGTGGCTCTCCCGGAGCATTGAGGCATTTGTTACGCAGGCGACTCATTACATCATCATTTGCTATTTTGTTGAAATTTGGCACTAATCTCTTCATGCTTGGTTACAGGCCAGGGGAGGAAAAGGAGAGGAAGTAACAGAAAAAAGAAATAAAGAAATTGGGGTGTCAGACCACTAAGTTCTCTTTTTAGAGTGAGAGTCTCTCTGCCCCCTCCCTCACTCTCTTCACCCCAGCCCTATCCCTAGCTCTTGGACTCAGGCCAGGAAGGGAAATCCATGAAACATGAAGAATGTGAGCAGCGCTAGAGCTGTACGACCGCTCACAAAACTTTTCCTCCCGAACGAAGCTTCTACGCTGGAAAGCCAGCCTGTCCTGAAGCGAGAGGAGTTTGTTATACCCCATTCGGACCGGACCCAAAATATGCTTTCTAACTGTCATTGGAAACAAGATTCAGACTGAGGACATTTGAGCAGCCTTTCCAGAAAGGGGAGGAAAGAGAGGGAGAGAAAGAGGGGAAAAGAGAAGGATTGTCTGCTGCAGGAGACTGTGCTATCGTGGCATGATCACATGATCCTATGGCCACCTACGATTGGTCAGGAAGCGGAGCAAATCTATCCGCCATGTAAGGAGGGCTGAGAGCGACATTCTCTTTCTCCCTCTCTCCCTCCTCTCTCTCCCACTCTCTTGCTCCAATCTTAAAATGGCTGCCGTCGAAAGTGTGCCAAAAAGCAGGAAAACCTGCAGCTCTTTTCTTTTAAAGACTTATTTTCTCCTTTTTTTTTACAAATTTTTTTTTTATCGAAAAACTGGGAAAGTGAGAGTGGGGAAAGGTTTGAGTAGAAACAGATGAAGCAAGCTTGTTTTTTTTTTGTTCAGCGCTGGGCTGGCTGGTACGGGAGGTTGAGGGGAAGTTTGAAAGTGGGCCAGGAAAAAACATTAACTGTGCAGTGTCCGGGAGCCGGAGCCCAGAGAACCCCTGGACTTTTGGCTGGCAGAGGGACACGTGAACACACACACACACACACACACACACACACACACACACACACACACACACACACACACACACACACACACACACACACACACACACACACACACACACAGGAGTTAACAGGCTCAGATCCCTTCAGGGGGGCTGACATCACAACCCTGGCTGGCCCAGGGGCAGCAGACCAGGGCAACAAGACACACCTACACACGCACACTCAAAGTGTACACACACACACACACACACACACACACTCGTAATAAATCCCCAACCGGCACTGGCTCAGTGCAGTTCAACGCCGCATGCATGAATAACGCAAATATTTGCCTGGAGGCTAAAGTTTGAGCAGAGCTGCCACCCCAGTAACTACAGTCACTGCCAGGCAGGTCACTACACTGGGTAGAATGTACTGGGACTGGGAGAGAGTAGCAAACCAACCCTCCGCTCACCGTATAAACACACTGCATATACAGACAAACGTCTGGTTAACAGAAAGCACCCAGTTAGCGACAGACCTCCAATGTGACTCTATTCCAAACGGAGGCAGTTGCACGAGGCAAGATGTCGACGCTCTGAGAGAACGGGACAATGTAAAACACGAGACATAATGCCTTCACGTGTTCTGCTGTCGATAAGTACCGTATGAACATTTACGAGAAATTCGAGCCACTGAAATACACACCATAGAAGAAATAAAACGACACAACGCTCCAGAACCACTGAACGGTTCGTTTTCTAAAATTGACATTCAATTGACATCAAATTGACATTCAAATATAGCATATATGCCCTTAAAATAACTCCACCGCAAATGGTGTTCTTAGAGCATAAATCAGTGTGGCTGTACGTCTGTAGGGTGATAAAGGACGACAAGTGCCGTATGGGCAACACTCCTCATGATAATATGAGACGGCATGGGAGGGAGCGGGGAAACCACAATGTAAACATTGGGGCTGACCTAACATTACTTTTAGTTGGATTTTAAGCCCTACTGTACACTGTGCTGCCACCACTACTTACCAGATGGTTGCTACCTAGAGCTACCTTTAGCAAAATTCCAGTAGGTTCCCCCAAATCCCCTGGAATTTGGAGAAAGTGAGCAGAATTCTGCAACATGAGTTACTACTACTGCAGTAAGCAGAGACAGAAGGGGGATCCTTCTCCACTGAGCTCAAAACATCAGATCTCCAGTATGTTGACCCCGGCCAGCTGCTCTGTGCTACCAATGGAGGTATGGAAGGAACCCAATGACTTTCCACTGATTAGAAGTCGTACTAGCTGGGAAACGTCAGATCTCCAGTTGACGTGTGGTAGACACAGACACTGGGCTTAAGTGTCCTAGGTCCACTGTCACCTCCAATGAGGATTTAGTCAAATGGGGCTTTGCTGACATAGCTCCCCGGTCCTCGGGGGGGGGGGGGGCATGATGGCCCGCGGGGAACCTAATCGTATCAGGGCCCGCTGGCTTCTGCTGGCTCGGCCAGGCAGCATCAGTGAATCATATGAAAGAGGATCACGGTGGAATGTTCTGTGGAAAGGATCACGGTGGATCCCTTCCGCCCAGCTGACCCTAGGGCCACAGGGGCCCAGGTCAAACTGATTGTCTTACCCAGCGAGCAGCCTAAGGACAGTGGAGAAAGGACCACTGCTGGGAGCTGGGGATGGTGGGGCTGGAGCTATTAAAAGAGGCAATTAGGAAACCAGTGCGGACGCTGGTTGACTCCCACTGGGCTCTTGGCTCTTTCACTTTTGGCTGTTTGGGGTGGAGGCGGAACAAAGGAGTATCTCTCTCTCGCTCTCTGGCCAGAGTGGGCAGTGCGGTGTGCACCCAGTGGACTAGCATGGAGAAACATGGTCAAACTCTGGTGGTTCTATCGTAAACTCCCCATGGCATCCAATTTCGGAAGAGGTTGAGTAAAGAAACGGACATTTCAACCTTTCTGACGAAGTGGTGAAAGTGGGAGAAAAGGGAGAACAACAAAGACGGATGGTTTTGTGGAAAGGGGCGTGGCTCCCTGGATTGCTCTGGTCAGCAAGCCGCCCACTCGCACTTAAACACAGACAGAGGAGGGTGTCATCTCTCCCAGGGCAAACAGACCGAGCAGCAGCAGCCACTGATTGCCACTCTGAGAACCGTCTAGTCTCTTCAGTCTCTCTCCGCAGTAGATATGGAATCCCCCTCCGCATGACTGACAGCCTCCAAAGCCTTAGTCGAGGCAGCCTCGGCTCCATCCTTCTCCATCTCTCAAACTAATACTATTGTTCTCGTTATTTTTGCGTTTCCCGAGCGCTCCGCTCCTGATGTGCGGTGGCACGCTGTTTATGACCCAAAACAATTGCTGTCTCTCACATCCATATTTAATGGTGACAGCTGAACAAATTACATATTTATGGTTTATAAGGGGGGAAATACCATCCGGATTCATTAGCTATGCAGACAGGTATGGGGGTCCCATCTGTACTGGCATCTGTAAGGCGGGGGGCTGGCGCATACAGGCCAGGGCTGTGGCGGAGACCCCCTCCTTTCAGTGCTTGTCCGTCCCTTACACACACACACACAACACAAGTCACACGATACAGCCAAGCAGCTTTGTGTGACATCACAGTCTCGTGTCAGCGGCATGCTAAAAAAACGAGTGAGTGTGCGAGCAGGGCAGGCCAAGGGGTACGAGCTGGAGTGCCTGTCGATATGGCAAAGCCAGCTGAGAGGCTAGAGGTGCCACTCTGGTTGGAACAAGTAAGACGTTTGCTGCTCTCACATTCAGCTTAGCGATACAAAGACGTCGACACAGTACGTTATTTTTAACACCACCAGCTGGGGAGATTCCAGGTCTTGTACTCTGGATTGGGGAAAGCTACAGTAAGCTACCGAGCCTGTGGGGAACAAGTAATAGGGGGTAATTCTGATCAACCTAACCCTGGGATGATGGAGGCGGGGGGGGGGGGGGGGGGGGGGGGTGAGAGAAAGATCAGGGAGGTCTACTCAGTATTCAGCAGATTAGTTGCTCCCCCAGCCACCCATCCCATTAAATCATGTACTCTGTGGAGTTTTCCTCTGACTTTCACCTTAATTAAGATTTATATTAAGGCAGTGTGGGCCCTAAAAACCTAATAATCAGTCGTCGTAAATCATAAGGGGAAATATCCACCATAGAAACAGGTTGACACAATTCTCTGTATGATTTTGGATCGTGGCCGTCTCATATTTGTCTTGACCATCTCCTTCTATGGACTCTGTTTGGTCTCCAATCCAGGGCCAGATTACCAAACGGGTACTTAGGGCACGTGCCCCGGGGCCCCCAACTCCATATGCTATCTGGGCCCAGGAAATTAGCCTGTTTGCACATTTCTCTCAGCCTCATGACAAAATGTGAACAAAAGCATGAGATGCTATAAAAAAAAACAAAAAATTCGCAGCCCCATGGCAAAAAGTGTAGAATCGTAGGAAATTAGCTTAAAAACTGCAAAATGTTCTCAGCCTCATAACAAAATGTGTAGAAGAGCATTAAAAAACAGATCAGTGCCCGGGGACCCAAATGCGGCAGTCCGGCCCTGCTCCTGTCTTCATCTGATTCAGTTGTTTTCCTTTAAGCTTAAGTTTAATGGGCGTCACACCAATCCCTCACTGCGATGATGTGACGACCTTGTGCCTCACTATTATCGTAAGCGTACCCCATTTAGCTGCTCGGTCCACACAAGAACTCCCAACCCATGTACTGTAGGCTGATAGTTCTGCTGGACAATAATGCCTTGATTCAGTTCTGTACCCAGAAACAACTGAGCAAAGCATCCAAATGTTTATGTACAACTAATGAACTCGATGACACCTTATACAGAGTGGGAGTCAAGTTCAAAGCCTCCGACGAGGACGTGGCTCTCAGCCATGTCAATGCACAGTGTTGGTGAGGAATCTTGCCCGTACTTTACATTGTTTAACCGATGCAGTTCAGAGTCACCCTTGTGGCAACGAACCGCTGTAATTAGATATTGAGGCTATCGCCGATGTCTCTCCTAAGCCATCGTGATTTTGAATACCTGGAACTGAAATAATTTGGACGATTCGCGGGTTGGTGGGAGGAACAGCTGCTCTCCCTTGTAAAGTACTTACAGTGCAAGAGGAACGACTTGTTCCGGCACGCTAACAACCTTAGCAAGGATAAGGCGGCTGATCTGCCAGCGTTAGGCTCATTATTGTTGGAGAGGATTTGAGAGCTGCTTTTTCCTGTCTGGGGGCGAACCAAACGCAGCGGTTAGGCTCCTCGGGCTCCCCCACCGAGGGGGTTTTGTGGCTTACCTACCGACCTACAGATTCCCCTGGAATTCACTGGGGATGTTTTTTTTTTGAGTTGCCACCAGGTATGAAAGACGACAAGAGAGCACGCAATGAGAGCTAAGGCAAATGGGATCGGGGAGTTTTTTGGGAGAGGGGGGGGGGAGAACAGCTTGGCTGTGTCTGGGTCGAGAAAGAGGCAGGAGGTCTAGTGAGAGTTTTCCAGCAGGCAAGGAAGGAATAAGGGAGGGAGTGAGGAGGTTTGGAACTGCCATGGCTGTGGTGACAGGAGGGGAGGTGTGTGGTTAGAAGATACTTCATCCTCCAAACCAGCTGCACAAGGGGAAGGCAAAACAAGGAGAGGGGGGAAAACCACAGCTCGTTTTCGACAAGTTGCTACTGCCTTTGTCTACTGTATGTCCCTGCCTCGCTCTCTCTCTCTCTCTCTGCCTCACATACAAAAAGCATACACTCGAACAGCCTAATTCAAACCATACAAGATTGCCACGTTTCCTCAGCTTCCCGTCCAATTTGAAGAGGAGCCATGTGAAATCGCACCTCGGTCCAAACTCTCTTTCATATCGGAATGCAAATCTATTTAAGAGGGGCCACGTCACTGTTCTACTTTCATGAAAATATTCATATGTAAATAAATATATAATGGTGCATACTAAACATGCCAATCAATACATGAGTATACAAAAGTATAAAACAAAAGATTCATGAACAGTGCCAAAACGTGGCCAAGTCTCCAATAAATCAATGGGTTAATCTGGTGCATAATCGGTTGCCTCATAAAACTAGGGAGCAAAGAGAGGGAGTGATTAGAACGAGAGAGAGAGAGAGAGACTGTGCTCTCTCTGGGCTCGGGCCTGGGTGCTCTGCTCATTAAGATTCCCGCGGTACGGTGACTCAGCCCATTTTGATAATGGAGAGCCCCGGCCACCTAAAGATGGAAATGGCCATTTTTCAACCCCCCACCCCCCCAACCCCCTCCCTTTTATATATAAATTATCCTGAGCACTCACAAAGTAGGCCAGGAACACCGCAAGGTCATTCTCAAATCTTTTGGATGCCTTGGATTGGAAGAGGGGTTTTAATGGGAGTGCTGAGGACAGCGGGGTGAGCTGCAGCCATACATAAGAGACGGGACAGCTAGCAGGCCAGCCAGGCAGGCAGCAGAAATCTACAGCTAATTTCTAATGGGGCTCCAGTCATTTTCACTCCCATCAACTTGATGGTTATCGACTTATTTTTGGGAGGGGAGGTGGTATAATGCTTTCCTCAGTGAGGCAGGAGTTGGCAAACTTGGAAGAGGGCTTGAGTCTGGACTCCCTTCTGAAGTTGTGTTACCTGACATGCCGTGAGACCAAAATGAAAGCTGGATAATCTCGTCAAGATATATCAACCATGTTTACACACCAGCACGTGCATCTACTTTGCTAGTTTGTGCAGGTTAGGATAGGGGACAGTGGGTGAAGTTGGGACATCAATAGGTAAAGACTGCCGGGAGGGGAACAGCAGGTGACGTCCAATCCCAAGTCCAAGCTCAGCTCCTGGAGGTTAAACCCGTCTGGGACCTTCATGCCACAGCCCTTCAGCTGGCCCTGTAAGCCTTGCTGTCCTGCCACCACCCCCCTGTAACCCTGCTCTGTCCTTCCCTGCTTCACTTTATCCTGAGGAAAGGTCACACAAACCCAGTGGCTCCTCTCCCGCCCCGCCACCCCGATCCAGCTGACCCTCTATTACTCACATGACCGCCAGACCATATGTACTAATAGGGTGGCCAGGGCCAATCAGCGGCGAGGGGGAGGTAAAGAGGGATGGTGGGTAGGGCTGAGTGATGGCTAATCCAAGTGTGCGGAAGGTCCCAGTGCAACCGGATGTGGTCAGATGCCGTCACACCACCGGCCCTCACCGCCACCACCTTTCCCCCTCAGCCACTCCTTCTCTTCTTCTCTCATTCGCTAACAGTGACCTTGTGTGCACTGGAGGGAGGGAATGGGCGAGTGTGACAAGATTGAGTGGCAGGAGGTTGGGTAGGCGGTGACAATGACGTCACCCTAACAAGATGAGGAATCCCCCGTCACTCTTTTGGGTGAAGTGGAGCGTCCACCTCCACCCTTTCGTTCTTCCTTCTGTCATGCTGAGGCTAATAGCTATAAATCAGACAGGATTGCAAGATTAGTGCTAGATTTCCTCCTTAATCGCACCTGTGTGCTTTAGGCAAGAGGGGAAACTAGAGTTGGGAGAGCAGCTTGTCTGCCAACCCGCGGCACTGCCAAACAATGAACGACCTAAGGATCTCTCTTTGAGGACGACCTGAGGCGTCCCAAGGCCTTGTACAGTACCTTGTCAAACAGTTGTTTCCCTCCACCCCACTCGGTTACAGTCAACTTTAAATCCCTACCGCAAAACATTACGCAAAAAAAAAAAATAATCAACCGCCAAGAGTTAGACTTCACCCTATCAAAGTAATAGCTTAACAAACTGCAATGTCACACTTTGATGTCACCCTTTGCTGTCGAAGTATCTGCTAATGGTTGACAAGCATGTGCATTTAGGTTAAGTACCGTAAAGCAGCATCCCTAACATCAGAATGATGGCCGGCCAAAGACTTAGCTGCTATTTACTGCATATGGAGTAATCCATTCCATCTGTCCTGACAGTGCCATGCAGCCGAAGGCTGTCAGAAGGCCCGGGTCTGGGTGACGGTGAGATGTTTCAAAGCTCCTGTGGGGTAATGCTAAGCTTCACTTCTCTGTTTTAGACAAAATATCTTGACCTAACCGACATCTTTCTCCAGGGATACCTTTTCCTGGTTCCTGGGTCACTCAGGTTGCCAAGTGATTGGGTGGAATGCATCAAGAGTGTATTAATGTATCAATTGACTTGTTCACAGTACCTTTTCCACAGGTAGTATTACTTAGGGTAATAAAGACAACCTCATACAATACTCTAACTGACGATGCTATTAGGATAGCTGAGCCTGGTACTGATGAGTGGAGAAGTGGTTAGGTCATGCGGCCAGGGCCACGCTGACTTGGTGGAGTACAGTAGAGTAAGTGGCTGGTCAGATCTGTGACCGTCAAAGGGGGGTCCATGCTGTGGGCTAAAGACTGAGTGTGGTGAGTGAACGGCGCCTTAGATGACCGCTTTCTGTTGGGGGGAAATCAGATCAGAATCAAGAGCAGAAACCGAGTCTGTAAAGAGCAGCTCGCATATGTAGCCACAGCAGCTCTCCTCTCCCCCTTCCTCCCTCCTATCGCGGGTTCCATCTATCTCCAAGCAGCAAAAGCCACCAGTTGGATTACATCTCACACTCCTATGTGTGATCCCTACCGTAGGGTGTGTGCGTTGACCACGTCGCCTCCACTCGAGAGGGGGACGTTGGTGTTACTTTTGTAGGTCAGCCCACGGTGCCTTGCTGACAATTGGGACTCCTCTATGACAGTAATGGCATCCATCTCCCTCTTCTCTCGCTCGCTCCCTCAAGCTCTTCTCCCATACGTATTGATCGATGGGGCGGCTGGATGTTGCTCCTCCCCCCCACGTTTTACCGTCCTGCGTCTGTGAGCGAATGCCTGGGATATTCACAAGACATTATTGATTCCTCTATCAGTGCTACATGGAGGTCAGGGATATTTCTCGCCCTTCTCCTGCTTTGGGCCAACCCCTCCTCATCCCTCCCTTCATCCCTATTGCCATGCATCCTGGCAGCTTCCTTTAATATCTATCTTAAGAGTTGACAATCTTTCGGGGCAATTAAAGCAATCGATACAGGCCTGAGAGGAGCCTCTTATCCACAGTAATAGCTTTCACTGAATAATAAATAACACTCTGGCCCAAACGACAGCAGAAACAGACTCACAGCTGCAGTTCACAGGGCTTTGCGCTAAAAGCCAAGTGCCTGGAGATTCCAGCTCTTATGAATCATCCAATGAGAGTTATCTGATAGGGGGAAATGAATTTTAAAACGAACAGAAGCTAGAAAAGGTTTATTATCATATTTTATTTCAGTTTCAATGAGGATTTGGAACCGGTTGAGGGAACATAACAGAAAACTGTGAGGGGAAAAAAATATTTATTTTAAAAGCATGGTAACCAGTTAATAACGGTATTTTACGTTACAGGCTTTTTTTCAGTCCCACAAATAATCCAACAAAGCGCCAAAACAAAGCCCTCACTCTGTCACTCAGAAACGTATTCCAGTAGCCACCCTTTGCCTTGATGACAGGTTTGCACACTCTTGGCATTCTCTCAACCAGCTTCACCTGGAATACTTGGAAGGAGTTCCCACATATGGTGAGCACTTGTTGGCTGATTTTCCAGCCTGGAGGTGTGTTGGGTTATTGCTCCGTTGAAAAACAAATGATACTAAGAGCAAACCAGATGGGATGGCGTATCGCTGCAGAATGCTGTGGTAACCATGCTGGTTAAGTGTGCCTTACATTCTAAATAAATCACAGACAGTGTCACCAGCAAAACACCATCATATTTCCTCCTCCATGCTTCACGGTGGTAGCCACACATGCTGAGATCATCCGTTCCCCTACTCTGCGTCTCACAAAGACACAGTGGATGGAACCAAAAATCTCAAATTTGGACTCATCAGACCAAAAGGACAGATTTCCACCGGTCTAATGTCCATTGCTTGTGTTTCTTGGCCCAAGAAAGTCTCTTCTTGTTAATGGTGTCCTTTAGTAGTGGTTTCTTTGCAGCAATTCAACCATGAAAGCCTGATTCACGCAGTCTCCTCTGAACAGTTGATGTTGAGATTTGTCTTTTACTTGAACTGTGGAAAGCATTTATTTGGGCTGCAATTTCTGAGGCAAAGTTAATACTAATGAACTTATCCTCTGCAGCAGAGGCAACTCTGGGTCAAATCAAATCAAAATCAAATTTATTTATATAGCCCTTCTTACATGAGCTGATATCTCAAAGTGCTGTACAGAAACCCAGCCTAAAACCCCAAACAGCAAGCAATGTAGGTGTAGAAGGTCTTCCTTTCCTGTGGCCGTCCTCATGAGAGACAGTTTCATCATAGCACTTAATGGTTTTTGCGACTGCACTTGAAGAATCTTTTAAAGTTCTTGAAATTTTCCGGATTGACTGACCTTCATGTCTTAAAGTAATGATGGACTGTCATTTCTCTATGCTTATTTGTACTGTTCTTGCCATAATATGGCCTTTTACCAAATAGAGCTATCTTCTGTATACCACCCCTACCATGTCACAGCACAACTGATTGGATCCACAAATTAACTTTTAACAAGGCACACCTGTTAATTGAAATGCATTCCAGGTGACTACCTCAAAGCTATCATCAAGGCAAAGGGTGGCTACTTTGAAGAATCTCAAATATAAAATATATTTTGATTTGTTAAACACTTTTTTTTCATTGTTTTGTGTCTTCACTATTACTCTACAATGTAGAAAATAGTAAAAATGAAGAAAAACCCTGGAATAAGTAGGTGTGTCCAAACTTTTGACTGGCACTGTATATTTCATAGGTTTCAAAATTTACTGAAAGGAATGATATAAACCGATAGTTTTTGGGGGTTAGAACTTTCTTTTGCTGTTTGGAACAGTGGAACGGAACAATTTTTTTTTTCTGTTCAAAACGAAATTATTTAGTTTCCAACCCCTGCTTTTCAAATGACTCAGTGTTGAAGTGTATCAGAAACAGAGAATAAAAAATCTACGTCTGATCGTTGGTGATTGCACACAAATTAATGACGCATCCACGGACACAAGAAAGGGGGGGTGGGGCAAAGATGATCTCTCCGTGACTCCTTGCTGAATGAAGGAGGCATTGTCTGTGTCCCCCCCCCCCCACCCCCCCCCCACCCATAACATGTAGAGGGACCGGGACAAAAATAAATCCCAGTCTGTGTTGCTGGGGAGGAATAGGTGGGTAAGGCGAGAGGCTCTGATTTCAGACTGCACAACAGTCATCTTATTATCCAGCCAGAGTGCATGTGAAGTTAATGAGAGTCTATTGACTGATCGTCCTGAGGTAAGCGCCTTGACACACAAATGAACACACATACACACAGCTTGGTCTGGATCATCTCCACAAAAGGTTAAGCCACATAGGAATACACTAACGGGACATGGGATGGACGGTACCGTACTTAATGTCTATTGCAAGCATTCAAGCATTGGGGCAAAGGGGTCAACAGTTGGCAGGCTACGTAAAAAAAAAATTGTCATGTTATTTAACCTTTATTTAACTAGGCAAGTCAGTTAAGAACAAATGCTTATTTACAGTGACCACCTATCAGGGAACAGTGGGTTAACTGCCTTGTTCAGGGGCAGAACGACAGATTTTTACCTTGTCAGCTCTAACCACTAGGCTACCTGCCGCCCCAGAAGAAAGTTGATCACAATGGTCAAGCCAGCCGTTGCTACTGTATGTGACACACTGACCACAAAGCAGTACATGCAACAGAAGAAGAACACATCCACTGGTGAGTGTGGACCCTGGATCTACCACTGTCAGGGGGGACCCCCTCCCCCTCATGTTGCTGCCCAGGGAAATGTCCCGACTGTCGCTCTCCTCTCAGCTGTTTCCCTCTCACACAACACAAGCCCCTGCTCTGCTCAAGCCCAGTCGGTATGGCTGCCGGCCCAGGGCTCGCTATCAAATCTACCACGGGTGCAGCGCGAGTAGGAGCCAACTAGAACTCCACTCAAATGTGGACAGTGTACCTTTCCAAGACTTGGGTTTGTTGCTGTTCGTCAAGCCAAGCCTGACTCAGGCTCGACGTTCTTGACAACCCCCCTCCTTCTACTTCCGGCCAATTATTTGGCTCTCTAAACTGCCCGGGAACAGCATTGTACTAATAGTAATTAAAAAATGATAATTTAAACAGTGACCAAGGCGTTTTTGCTGCACTGGAGAAAGATGAGGTGGCAGTGTGTAGTCTCCACATAGGCAATGTTCTCTGGTTGGCAGCGACTGCATCAATCTGAAAAATCCTGGTTGGCCAGTTTATTTGAAGTGTCGGAGTGAGCCACCTGTTACACACCTCGTTCCCTCAGACAAACGTTGACCTGGATTGCCGCCACAGCAGGTTGCCCAAAACCCTGGGCTGACCCCGCCGACCCCTCCGGTGACCTTTGCCTTTTAAGCATGACTGGAGCCGTAAAACACATCTCCTTTGAGGCCCCCTGCCTATTAGTAGCAGCTCTCACAGGCGGTGTGGGCGCTGCGTTAACCTTGGGTTCTGGTTCAACCCCCCGGGAGATGATTTACTATGCCCCACTGCCTTTATGCAACCATTTCCAACTGGAGCAGGAACCCAAACAACCACAAACAACAGCTGACATTCCCCAGCACATGTTTCAGCCTAATTACTCTGACTAGGGGGACTGAGACGGTTGACAGGGGCCAGACTAGAGCTCCTCCACCAGACGAAGGGAGTAGGGAACACACAGGCCCAGCCCAGAGGTGATAAGAGTCTAGGGAGGGAGGGATGGTTAGAGGAGGAGGGGAGGTTAAGGTGGTCGATGGCGCATTATGCGATTTTGAACTCTTAGACGGACACGCAGGGCTCTATCAACAGCCAGCAGCTATTTTTACCGTTCCCGATCCTGTCGGCCAAAATATACTCCCCTAGTGTCAGCCAACAGTGAGGACTGCCTTCATCAGTGGCAGCAGAACCCTGGCTCTCTGTTGCCGGGTAAACCACAGGAAAGGACAGAGAGAAAACCACCCTAAATGTATTAAATAACAACTGAGTGGTTTCCAACGACTCCTACTCAAAATCGCATTACAGTGGGAGCTAGAGGAGTCGGGCCGCAGTGAGAGCAAACAAGCTGTTGTTTCTTTGAATGGGAAATAATCTCTCCAAGAGCCTTTGCACGATAAAAATGTATACAATTTAAACCTGCCTGGAGCAGTGGACTGGCTCTGACACCTAGATAAATAAAGGTTAAATTAAAAGTGAAAAATAAACGCTACGGGTTCATGCAATACACCATACCACTCAGGTTCATTTCTCGAACAGACTGACTAAAACAACTCGTCTGCACACGAGGAGCAAATGATCATGAAAGTGACAGGTTTGTTGGATTCCCAACGATAGAACAGCTTCCATTACAAAAACAAAGAATGTCCAACTTCAGGCTCATTTCGTTGATTTGCTGCAATGCCAGGTTGTTGTCCGTGGCGTGTGTGGAGGGAGGTGGAGGAGGAAGAGGCTTGCCTGACACGAGGGCCCGCCGCGTTATCTGCTCTGGAGACAAACCAGGCACGGGCTGTGGATGCCAGCAAATCTCCTGTTTACTTTTAAGCAACTTGCAGATTATGGCTGAACAAAGGCCAGTCCCAGACCCAGAGCCAACAATCGGAAAGAGGGGAGAGCGAGCGCCCTGGTCCCAGGATAACAGCTCAGTCTGGGGCTCTCTCTTACTCGCCATCCATCCATCCCTCCCTCCATTCCTATTTCTGGATTATCCCGTCAACGAGGAACAAACCAAAAATACAGCTAATAAAAACAACACCATAGGCGGATTCCCAAGTCGAAACTGGGAAAGGGGTTAGAGGTTACGTTTAAGATGTCGATTTCAAGACGTTCCCGGTGTCTGAATAGGAGACAATGGGAGTCGAAATAAGGCTCTGCTGCCTTTTCTCCCCTCCATATATTTATTTTTTACCCCCCCCCCTTTGATTCAGAGGGGAGAGCACAGTGCACAGGCCTCCCAGGAAGAGGGGTCCAGCAGGGGGCCGGGGGCTGTGGAGCCAGGGGAGGCGGCGGAGGGGGGGATGGATGTTGAACCGGGGGTGGTTCGGCTGTGATCTCCTTCCTGTGTGGCTGTGCTGTCAGCCTGTGGCGGATCCTTACATCTTCCCCCAGCTCTGCCCTTGTGCCCCCAACTCTCCCCCTCCCTCCTTAAAGCCCACCCCCACAAAATTGTGTTCCTCCCGTCTGCTCCTGTCCGACCTCAGAATCCCCCCCCCCCCCATCCCAGGCCCAGAGGAGCCCTCCTCCGTTAGGAGGAATCAGAGAGGAGGAGACGAGGCCCGACGGCTAGACGGTTATAAGTGGTGCTCCAGCAGAGTTGGACAACTGCACCGTTCCCACCACATTCCCACAAAGCTGGCATTATGTTACACAGTGACCCCCCCCCCCCCCTCTCTCTCTCTTCCTACAGAATATGAGATTAGCGAGAGATTAAAGCATAATGCTACAGATTTGCTCCTGATGTGCGAGCAGCACTGAGCACTGATAATGGCTTGACTACTCAGTGCTAATCAGAGTTTGTTCCATTCAGAGCTCAAGTTCAGTCTGTGGCGGATGGGTGGAAGGAGAGAGGGCATTGAGTGGAGAGAGAGTGTCAGTTGAGGTCAGTAATGTGACTGGGCATGAGGGAGTATTTAGGGCACTGAGACGGGCTGGACAGGCTGGGGCAGGCAGGCAGCAGGCGTGTGACATACTGACCTGGTCAGTCACTTCATGTGCTGCTGGCTGCTCCCATTAGATTACTGTACCCCCACGGGCTCTCTCACAGCAAACAAACAAACTGCACAACCCCCCCCCCCCCCTTCCAAATCGAATCAAGAGGACAAGCCAGGGCATTACGGCAAAATCTAACTAAAGCAGATGACCAAAAATAATAAAATCCTGTTATCTCTGCACTCCAATGCCCCCATCCATCCTGCCCCCAACTCTGAACTCTTTCTGTAGGATGAAGTTCTTTTTTGAACCTTTCCATGCGGGGGGAGCCAAACATTGAAAACAAACGGGGAGGGAGATGAGCTTAAACTATAAAGGGCCATTTATTTCTACAGGATCAACTCTTCAGAGCAGTTTGTGGAAACTGTGGTAGTCGGAAGAACCTGAGAGTATGTTAGGAGGACTAATTGTAAGTTTCTCTGGATAAGAGTGTCTGCTAGATGACTCAAATGTAAATGTTACTCCTGTTGTATTTGGAGGGGAGTGGGAGTATTTTAGAGGGGGGGGGGGGGGGGGGGGTCTGTCTGAGAAGAGGTGTGCTGAATGAGTGCTCTGGTAATTGCGGGCCTAAGATGGGGGGGGCATTGGAGTTAGAACGGGGGACAAGAGAGTGAGAGAGAGCGAAGGGGGGCTGCTGCGCGCCACTTGTGCTGCTGACTCTGGGCCGATTGTGCTGCTGGGAAACGGGCACAAAGGAACAGGAGGAGTCCACTTAATCCTGGTGGGGGGCAGTCACTCTGAGCAGGAGCACACCACCACTCTCATTTATCTATTTTACCATTTCATTAGGAACGCCACTCCTCAGCCACAACTCGCCACCGCGCTTTGTCTTATTAATCCCTGCAATCAAACGTGCGTGCAGGCAGGGTCCGTCAGAAGCAAAGGGGCACTTTGGCTGGAAAATCTTTGGGCAAATAAAATACCTCCCTGCCGCCACCATCCACGCCTCACCCCCCCAACATAAAAGACATTTATTTTTTGAGGGAGGGGGAGAAACACTTAAACAAACGCCAGAATTCTGGATGGGCTTTCCAGCATGTATTTTTTTTTTATATAAGTGAAAGAAAAATAATAAAAAAACGAGAGGAGAGGCATTCTTTCTGTCGGAGGGAAAAAGCAGAGTGAAAAGGGCCCAGCAGGACTTATGACTGCTGGAAGCTTAAGAGTTGTTATCCTAGCAACTGGAGATAAAACAGTCTCCTGCTAGTCCGTGGGAGACTAGGGGCTGTGCTGGGCTGCGCTGTGCGAGAGAGCAGATCCCTAAAGCATTTCCTGGTGCAGAGGTTCCCCAGCTCCCTGCCGCTGTGGCTCGGGGCGCTGCTCAGATAAAGGCTCCTTATTGCATCTGTTGAGGGGGTGAAACCGACCGCAGCGATGCAAAGAGGTCAGCAGGGGCACTCCTCTGAGGAGCCCGGGCTTTTTTTCCCCTTCCTAAGCGCTTTAACTATTTATTTATTCTTTGTGGTGGTTTTTTGTTTGTTGCTCGATTCTTATTCCGACATATTTTCTTTTTACTGAAATAATATGTTGAGGAACCACTTGAAATTGAGGATTTGACAAGTGTTAAATGCTATTATTCACCACAGCTTTGGTGGTAATGTAAATACTCAGATACTGTATGCAGAGAGAGTGAATAATGAGGAAGCGTATGTGCGGCAGCTTGTGCTCGGTGCACAGATAGTGGGTTTTTGGATATTGCAGATTCCTGCTGAAAAACATGCCCTGACCCTGCGCCTCTTCCTCCCACCTTATCCTCTCCCAAACACGTTTCTGTTTTCTCACAGTGTACATGTCTACTGTAATCCCTCCACCACACTGGAAAAACCTCATCTCAATCTCCACTAGCTACATACACATGCGTGGGGGGCGTGTAATCTAACCATGTTA
The DNA here is from genome assembly GCF_029448725.1 of Salvelinus fontinalis. Lineage (NCBI taxonomy): Eukaryota > Metazoa > Chordata > Actinopteri > Salmoniformes > Salmonidae > Salvelinus > Salvelinus fontinalis. Next base: position 46,779,125 of record NC_074678.1, on the reverse strand, counting down.
TGGCCCTATAACCCCACCAGGACAGTCCCACTTCGCCACACTCCCCTCTCTCCGACTCAGTCTCCAAAGGCCTTGGTGTCCCCCCGGGGACGTGTGCTGTGTATATTCTCCTTGGTCAGGAACAGCGTCTCAGGAGGCCTATGGGAAGGCAGAGCTCTGCCACTGCAGCCTGCAGCGTCTGTGAGGGGGAGATTTATACCTCTGGTCCCTGTGGGGAGACTGCTAGCGTTACTGTTACTGGGGAATGCATGTCCCTGTGGCTGGACCTTGATTTATGCCGTCCGGGTGACCGGAGCTGGCACACTATTTGTGAATGCTAGGCAATGCAGCTAGCCGTTGTGGCTGCAGCCCTGCTCCTTGCCTCCTTAATAATGGATGATGTGTATAAGCCCTGACATTAGCATTTATGGGTGAAACACCGGGACGGTTGCTGGGGATGCTATTGTTTAAAAGCAAGATGGAGCGGAATCATTTCTGCGGCCCAGACGCAAACCCCCTCGACCGCCATAATGCCGCACCGTGAAGGGCAGCGACGGGCTCCGCGAGTTCAACACGGGGAGACGCCTGTGTGTGTGTGTGTGTGTGTGTGTGAGACAACGTGTTAATAGATATCCCACACCTACACACACAAACGTCTCAAATTTACGCAGTATAAAGAGACCGGGTACAGAGAAATTGGATAACATTATGACATATGATTTCGATGAGCACAAGTGGCATAAGCCACTTCTAAGAGAGCACTATTTGAGCTGTGTGTGTTGTATGCTGCCATGGAGCCACAAACAGAGCCGGTGACGGACCATCTCAACACACTAAAGTGGCTCCTCTTCTCCTTTTCTTTATTACCACAAGCAGGTGAAAAGATTGGATCGGCTTCACCATTTCTTTAACCTGATAAGCCATGTCCCAGAAGAGATCATTGAGTTTAGAACATAGAAGGTAGTCACTTCACACTATTGAGACGCAGCCTTTGTCTCTCTACGCTCACTCTAGTTCTACCAGAGTCTGCCTCACTTTCCAATTCCTCTCAAAGCCACACCTCTCGCTCCCGCTCTTTAACTTCCCTGTTCTCTCGCTCCCAGCCCTAGTGCTGTTCCTTGACATTAAGAAAGACGGCGGAATAAGACATCACATTTATCGCTCTGAGGTCTTCTGCAAGGGGATCCGGGCGGTGGAGGGGAGGCAGGCTGGTAGGGAGTTGCCACTGGAATCTAAATAAACACGTTGCTTTCTAACAACCAGCAAGCTGGCGGGCTTGAGACACTTTCTTACCATGGTGTGTGTGTGTGTGTGTGTGTGTGTGTGTGTGTGTGTGTGTGTGTGTGTGTGTGTGTGTGTGTGTGTGTGTGTGTGTGTGTGTGTGTGTGTGTGTGTGTGTGTGTGTGTGTGTGTGTGTGTGTGTGGTTCAGGGAGTTGAGGGGGGGTTGGTTCAGGGAGTTGAGGGGGGTTGGTTCAGGGAGTTGAGGGGGGGTTGGTTCAGGGAGTTGAGGGGGGGTTGGTTCAGGGAGTTGAGGGGGGTTGGTTCAGGGAGTTGAGGGGGGCTGGTTCAGGGAGTTGAGGGGGGCTGGTTCAGGGAGTTGACCGGGGAGTTGGTTCAGGGAGTTGAGGGGGGGTTGGTTCAGGGAGTTGAGGGGGGTTGGTTCAGGGAGTTGAGGGGGGCTGGTTCAGGGAGTTGAGGGGGGCTGGTTCAGGGAGTTGACGGGGGAGTTGGTTCAGGGAGTTGGGGGGGTTGTTTCAGGGAGTTGAGGGGGGTTGGTTCAGGGAGTTGGGGGGGTTGGTTCAGGGAGTTGAGGGGGGTTGGTTCAGGGAGTTGACGGGGGGTTGGTTCAGGGAGTTGAGGGGGGTTGGTTCAGGGAGTTGAGGGGGGTTGGTTCAGGGAGTTGGGGGGGTTGGTTCAGGGAGTTGAGGGGGGTTGGTTCAGGGAGTTGGGGGGGGTTGGTTCAGGGAGTTGGGGGGGTTGGTTCAGGGAGTTGAGGGGGGCTGGTTCAGGGAGTTGGGGGGGTTGGTTCAGGGAGTTGGGGGGGGTTGGTTCAGGGAGTTGGGGGGGGTTGGTTCAGGGAGTTGGGGGGGGTTGGTTCAGGGAGTTGGGGGGGTTGGTTCAGGGAGTTGAGGGGGGTTGGTTCAGGGAGTTGGGGGGGGTTGGTTCAGGGAGTTGACGGGGGTTGGTTCAGGGAGTTGAGGGGGGTTGGTTCAGGGAGTTGGGGGGGGTTGGTTCAGGGAGTTGACGGGGGTTGGTTCAGGGAGTTGGGGGGTTGGTTCAGGGAGTTGGGGGGGTTGGTTCAGGGAGTTGGGGGGGTTGGTTCAGGGAGTTGAGGGGGGTTGGTTCGGTTTGGGTTCGACTCTCCTTTTTTCCTTTTTGTTTTATTGTTTTAGCATTTCAAAACGGCTTCTGTGAGAGGGGGGCGACCATCTCACCCGCAATATGTGTGCGGCATCTGTTGATGGTTAATGTCAATCGGGCGGCAGACTCGGCATGCTGTTCGTGCCCCCTCCCAACACCACCCTACCCACCTCTGCTCCCCTGCTTATCCAAGCTCCTTATGAGGTATGCGTGTATTAATTGGGGAGGGGGTGACACTTATCCTAACATACGTCAGCTATGCCTTAGACTTAAGAGTGTTAGGGCTTACAGTCGAGCCCATTTTAGGCTACAGCTCATTGCAAGGTATCTTTAAGGTGTCCTTAATACGGATTTATCTTTGGTCTGATCTGAATGGGAACAGGGGGATTCCGTTTAGGATGGGGGGACGGTCTGACTGAAAGTGGAGCTGCAGCTTCAAAGTCACACAGAGTGGCGATATTGCACGCCAGATGTGGAGTACCGCCTCTGCCTCCTAACACCTTCGGGAAGGAAGGCCTCCCACCTACATCGGCAGGACATGACAACTTTACAGATAATAGAAAGGTCAATGGCAAAATCAACTGGAGATTTTCTACAGGTTTTTCATTCATGAATGAAGGGGATGGGAGATTGTCAAATGAAAGATGCATACGTGAAGCACAAACTAACAGTGATCAATGAGGAAAGTGATGGCTAGGACTGTCTGGCCAGTTTGCTACTGCCTTTGGGCTGTCCTCACTTCTCCCTTGTTCCCTTTCTCTGTACTTCACTCTTCCTCTTCCTCTCCTCTTCCTCTCCTCTCCACTCATCTGGGCTTCTACTAGGGCTTCAGACCTTGTTTTCTCCCCCTGCTTCCTCCGCACCGCCGTTTCCCAGAGAAACAATGACCAACTGACTGATCTAGGAGCAGTTTGGACTTTTAGATCATAATTCATAAAATGATATGGACAGGGGGGGACGTGATCCTAGACCAGCACTCCTATTCTGAAACACTTTTAGAATACACAGCCTGGTCTCCACTAACTGTGCAGGGAGACTGCGTGGGATACAACAGCAAAAGCTGTTGGTAAAATCAAATGTATTTTATTGGTCATATACACATATTTAGCAAATGTTATTGCACGTGTATCGAAATTCTTGTGTTCCTTGCTCCAACAGTGCAGTAGTATCTAACAATTTACAACCTATACACACAAATCTAAAAGTAAAAGAATGGAATTAAGAAATATATAAATATTAGATTGAGCAATGTCGGAGTGGCATTGACTAGAATACAGTAGAATAGAATACAGTATATACATATGAGATGAGTAAGGCAATACGTAAACATTATTTAAACATGATTAAAGTGGCCAGTGATTCCAAGTCTGTGTATATAGGGCAGCAGACTAAGGTGCAGGGTAGCGTAACCGGGTGGAAGCCGGCTAGTGATGGCTATTTAACAATCTAATGGCCTTGAGATAGAAGGTGTTTTTCAGTCTCTCGGTCCCAGCTCTGATGCACCTGTACTGACCTCGCCTTCTGGATGATAGCGGGGTAAACAGGCCGTGGCTCGGGTGCTTGATGTCCTTGATGATCTTGTTGGCCTTCCTGTGACATCAGGTGCAGTAGGTGTCCTGGAGGGCAGGTAGTTTGCCCCCAGTGATGCGTTGGGCAGACCGCACCACCCTCTGGAGAGCCCTGCAGTTGCCTTACCAGGTGGTGATACAGCCCGACAGTGTGTTCTCAATAGTGCATCTGTAAAAGTTTGTGAGGGTTTTAGGGACCAAGCCAAATTTCTTTAGCCTCCTGTGGTTGAAGAGGCACTGTTGCACCTTCTTCACCACACTGTCTGTGTTGGTGGACCATTTCAGATCGTCAATGATGTGTACACCGAGTAACTTTTCATTTTCTCCACTGCGGTCCTGTCGATGTGGATAGGGGCGTGCTCCCTCTGCTGTTTCCTAAAGTTCACGATCAGCTCCTTTGTTTTGTTGACGTTGAGGGAGCGGTTATTTTCCTGGCACCACCCCGCCAGGGCCCTCACCTCCTCCCTGTAGGCTGTCTCGTCATTGTTGGTAATTAGGCCTACTACTGTTGCGTCGTCTGCAAACTTGATGATTGAGTTGGAGGCGTGTGTGGTCACGCAGTCATGGGTGAACAGGGAGTACAGGAGGGGGCTGAGCACACACCCTTGTGGGGCCCCTGTCTTGAGGATCAGCAAAGTGGAGGTGTTGCTTCCTACCTTCACCACCTGGGGCGGCCCGTCAGGAAGTCCAGGACCAGTTGCACAGGGCGGGCTTCAGACCCAGGCCCCAAGCTTAATGATGAGCTTAGAGGGTACTATGGTGTTGAATGCTGAGCTACATAGGTATTCCTCTTGTTCAGATGGGATAGGGCAGTGTGCAGTGCAATGGCGATTGCATCGTCTGTTCATCTATTTGGGCGGTTAGCAAATTGAAGTGGGTCTAGGGTGTCAGGTAGGGTGGAGGTGATTTGATCCTTAACTAGCCTCTCAAAGCACTTCATGATGACAGAAGTGAGTGCTACGGGGCGATAGTCATTTAGTTCAGTTACCTTAGCTTACTTGGGTACAGGAACAATGGTGGACATCTTGAAGCAAGTGGGGACAGCAGACTGGGATAGGGAGAGATTGAATATGTCCGTAAACACACCAGCCAGCTGGTCTGCACATGCTCTGAGGACGCGGCTAGGGATGCCGTCTGGGCCGGCAGTCTTGCGAGGGTTAACACGCTGAAATGTCTTACTCACGTCGGCCATGGAGAAGGAGAGCCCACAGTCCAAAGAAGGTGTTTAGCTTGTCCGGAAGCAAGACGGTGTCTACGACGTGGCTGGGTTTCCCTTTGTAGTCCGTGATTGTCTGTAGACCCTGTCACATACCTCTTGTTTCTGAGCCGTTGAATTGTGACTCCACTTTGTCTCTGTACTGATGTTTTGCCTGTTTGATTGTCTTACGGAGGGAATAACTACACTGTCTGTATTCGGCCATATTCCCAGTCACCTTGCCATGGTTGAATGTGGTGGTTCGCGCAATCTTGAAGCATGGATTCCGATTGGTCAGACCAGCGTTGAATAGACCTTATCATGGATACTTCCTGTTTGAGTTTCTGCCTATAGGAAGGGAGGGGCAAAATGGAGTCGTGATCAGATTTGCAGAAGGGAGGGCAGTGGAGGGCCGTGCAGGCATTTTGAAAAGTGGAGTAGCACTGGTCCAATGTTTCACCAGCGCGAGTACTACAGTCAATGTGTTGGTCGAACTTTGGTAGCGTTTTCCTCAAATTTGCTTTGTTAAAATCCCCAGCTACAATAAATGCAGCCTCAGGATATGTGGTTTCCAGTTTGCATAAAGTCCAGTATAGTTCTTTGAGGGCCGTTGTGGTATCGGCTGTGACTATAACCGAAGAAAATTAACTTGGGAGGTAATACGATCGGCATTTGATTGTGAGGTATTTGAGGTCGGGTGAACAAAAGGACTTTTGAGTTTCTGTATGTTATCACAATCACACCATGAGTAGTTAATCATGAAATACACCTCCACCTTTCTTCTTTCCGGAGAGTTTTTTATTCCTGTCTGCGCGATGTACTGAGAACCCAGAAGCGGTGAATGCTGTGCACGCCTCCTGAGTCGGACTAGATGTCCACTCAGAATACCTCTACTCCGCCAGCGGTGTATTTGAGCAGACTCTGGAATAAGTTAAATTGCCCTGGGGGGGTACGAACAAAGGATCCAATTTGGGAAAGTCGTATTCCTGGTCGTAATGCTGGTAAGTTACCACCGCTCTGATATCTAAAAGTTCTTTCAGCCTGTATTGTATACACAAAAATAATTCTGGGCTAATAATGTAAGAAATAACACAAAAAAACGAAAAACTGCAAAGTTGCTTAGGAGCTAGAAGCAGAGCTGTCATATCTGTCGGCGCCATCAGACATAGGAGTGGGATGAAAACTGTTGGGGTGAAAACTTATAAAAGACATATCCACGCATAAGGTGTGACAGACAAAGACAGACAGGCCTCAAGTCCCAGGCCGCCTTAGCTGTTGGTGGAAAGGGAAAAACTGTTGAGCTTATTCCAGCAGAGTGCATATGCTTTGGACAGAGAGAGAAAGAGGGAGGGTGAGGGGCGGGCTATGGGAGTGAGAGAGAGGGGGGAGAGAGGGGCGGGCTATGGAGAGAGAGAAAGAGAGAGGGAGAGACATACACACACACACACACACACACAAGTGCAGGCCCTGTGCTCCCTGGCCATGGCCTGGCAGACACTTTCCCAGGCTGGAGGGGATGAGAAACATCTTGTCTTCCACGGTGGGACAGACAGACTGCACTGGTCCGCTGCTGCTGCACACGCTAATCTCCAACTCCGAGGAGGAGGAGCGGGGCAGTGAAGCTGGGATAGTGTGTGTGTGTGTGTACAAGTGAGAGAGAGACGGTTAGGGGAGTTGTCACGTATGCCTCTTAAGTTTCACAGCCCAGCAGGGTTCTCTGCACAGTAAGGTCTAATCCTGCTCTAGCCCTGGGGCCCTGGTCTCTGTCACTTCACACTGCAGCCACGGCTAGGCTCCAGACACAGGTTTCACAGCCACTCAGGGGGGGGGGGGGGGGGGCATGGCCTTAGATACAGAACACCAGCAAACACAAACCATACACTAGCCATGAACTGGAATCCTATACGACAGCAAACCTACACAAAAGTCATGTTAACCGCAACTCTCTTATGGTTTTGAATCCAATATGAACCAATGTCCCTAGAACATCATAATGTGAAGGCTGGTGTTTACGTTCAACATTTTAATCATATACAGTACGGGGCGGCAGGTAGCCTGGCTGGTAGGAGCGTTGGGCCAGTAACCGAAAGGTTGCTGGATCGAATCGCCGAGCTGACAAGGTAAAAATCAGTCGTTCTGCTCCTGAGCAAAGCAGTTAACCCACTGTTCCCTGGGCTCCGAAGACGTGGGATGCCGATGACGGGTAATGTCCCCAATAGCACCCTATTACCTACAATACATAGTGCACTGCTTTCCACCAGAGCCCAAAGTAGTGCACTAAATAGGGAAGAGGGTGCCATTTGGGACGCACTCGGGATGTAGGTGGGTTTCTCAGGTGTTGGTAGCCTGGTAATAAATACCTGTGGAAGTCTGGTACATCCAGAGGCATCTGCATGCCGACATGAGCGGTGCGGTGATTAGGACTGATGAATTAAGGTGTCGCTATCTAAACATTTCACAAAGAACCCGGAGCGTTTTTTAATGAAGCTGTGTGTGTGTGTGTGTGTGTGTGTGTGTGTGTGCCACTCAGCTGAAAGGCGTCTATAATGACCCGGCTCAGTCAGTGGGCCCGGAGCAAACACACACACACACACACACACACACACACACACACACACACACACACACACAAGGGAATAATGCAGCTGGTTGGACTTGGCACTGGTATACACTGGTGAGACAAAAGCAGCTTGGCCTGGGGGTTAGAAACAGAAAGAAATTGCTTTAAACACATTATGGCTTTTCATTTGTAGCCCGTCCAACAAATATAGCTCACAATTTGATTTTTTTTATGTCAACTTATTAAATAATTATCTTATTATGGCTTATTGGGACATGTTCAATTGTGCAGTGGAGTTATTCAATTAGCTGGAGCCCCTTTTGTGTGCCATAGGCTCTTACGCCTAACCCAAACAGCTGATTGGTTTACAGCTCAGAGAGGAGCATTGTAGGGCCACTGTGAGGCTACAGTACAGTAAGAGAAAACATAGGGAAACGGGCACGAGACAATTAAAGCCCCATTGCAGACAGATGTTCAAATCAAATACTTGAATCCCCCTTCTCCGACTGATTAGGGCACTTATGGTGTGAACCGGGGCCCTTGTGGCTTTATTTGAACTCAGTGGGGCTTCGGAGCTCGCAATCAGTTTTGTTTCATTTCCAATCAATTTTAACAAATCCAAACGTAATCATTTTTAATCAACTAAACCCCGGGTCCGTTAAATGCTGCCACCATCATTTGGTAGGATGGCATTAACGACAGCCGTTAGCGTGTCATGTTAATTACAGGTGAGAGGGCAGAGAGAGAACGAGAGAGAGAGAGAAGGCAGAGAGAGAGAAGGCAGAGAGAGAGAGAGAGGGGGCAGAGAGAGAGAGAGAGAGGAGGTAGAGACAGACACGGAAACCCAATCCCCTCTGATCAATCCCACAGCAGGCTGGGTTTCCCCTGTTCCACACACACACACACACACACACACACACACACACACACACACACACACACACACACACACACACACACACACACACACACACACACACACACACACACACACACACACACACACACACCTCATATCCTCCCACTTGCAGTGTAAGGCCTTAAAATTGAAGAGAGATCACAGTGGGTCTCTGACCGCATAAAGCTGCCATTGAGTGTTTGTGATGTGTGTGATGTGTGTGTGTGTGATGCAGCTGTAGAGTCCCTGTGGCTCTTCTCTGAGCCATTCAAAGAGATGACCCAGAGAGCGGTAAGTGAAGGAGAAGGATGAAGAGAGGGAGGTGGGGGACTCCTGCACTATCCCCGCTTTCATCAGAATACCCCCCCCTCACACAAAAAAACTGCAAGTCCGCCATGTCCACAAACCCCACCGCCTTGTGTAACGTCTAATGCCGGAACATAAATTATGCATCGGCAGATTAGGGGGAAGAGCAGAGCAGCCGCGTTAGGCAGCGAATGCAAACAGGACATGGGGCTGGCAGGGGCCGTTATCAGTCCATGCTCTCCCTCTTCTCTCCCTGGGCAAGGCAAACACCTACTTAAATCCCCCCCTCTAATTCCCTCACACACAGTTTGGTTTCCAGATGGGCCCTGAGCCCCATGGTCCTGCCAGCAACAGCTTTCGCCGTGTTCGTTGAAAACAAAGATGACAGATTAAATATCATGTGCCACGCCACGCATGGAGAACGGACGGAGAGCGAGAACGAGAAGATCATTCGCAGTTTCCACAGCAAATAGCATGGACTAGGATGGTAATGGGATGGGAAAAGACATGGCTTTTTTTTATCCCTCCCTCTCTCTTTCCATGTAGACGCCATTGACATTGTGTCAGCTTGATGCCCTGTGCTGGAAAAGTCTGGCGGTGGGTCGAAGCCATGGAGGCAAGGTTCTGCTCACTCCCCTCTCACTCCTGTCTCTTTCCATCTCTCGCTTTCCCCCCGTTTCTTTCCCCCTCGCTGTCTCTTCCTTTGCTTCTTTTTCCACTCCCTTTTCTTCCCCCATCGCTCTGCATCCTGCTTCCTTCCCCACTTTCTCTTCCCTCCTTTCTCTTGATTCCCTCTCCTCGCTGTACCATTGCTTCCTCTCGCCGTGCCTCCCCTCTCTACCTCCAACATGGCCCCGGCCCACTCCCTCCATCTCACCACTCACTGTAATTACCCCACTGGACATGTCAGACATCGCAGAGATGCGCCAGAGCCCAATATTGTGACGGGATGACCGAATCCAATCCGTCTCTTTTTATTGCGTTTAGTTGTTTCCATGTTAATGACAGTGTTTGTCTCGCGCGTGGCTGTGAAATTGAGCGTCACTCCCCCGGAGAATGCTTAATAGGGTCAATTAAGTTATTTACAATGAAGTAATCTGTAAAATGGCACAACTGCTTCCGGGCGCTCGGGAAACAGAATTGCAGGAACGTCACGTATTAATCAGAGCGCCAGCTCCACGAGCTTTGAATGAGGACACTGTGCATTCGCTAATGTAGACACGGTGCCGCATTCTTTGCATACCGACCAACGCGCATCCGTTTAACCTACATGCAGTGACAGCAGCCTCGGAAGTTGGAGAGTAGTCCATTCAAAAGGACTTCCATCTGTCTATGCAATCAACAAAAAAAAAACGAACAATATTTTCTTTGTCAAATCTCACTGTGTGTAATGACATTCCTCAACTTTGACCTCTCCCATGGATTCTCTCATTCGCCATCCTCACTAATATTCACTCGCTGGAACAACAAAGCACACAGTATTTCCCTGTGGTGACAGACATGCCATGTTCCCTGTAATGTTGGGACATCCCTCTCCCTTGCCCTTCCCCATGGATGTGTGTGTGTGTGTGTGTGTGTGTACGCGCATGTATGTATGTGTGTGTGTGTGTGCTCGAGTCTTTAGCCGAGTGTGTATTCACCCAATAGGGATAGCCATAAACAGATCAATGCCCCATGCTGTTCTGATGAATTCCCATTACCCGTATGCTCCATCATACCATTGATTTCTCTGTAAGGACCCGCAGCCATTTGGAGAGGGAAGGACTAGTCACTAGAATGTTGCACTTCAACCCTAGCAGCCATGTTTTAAAGGGGAATTCCACCACTTTTTAACCTTAAGTGGGAGAATTCTCCTTGAAAGTCTATGCGCTTCAACCTAAAGTACTTATTTAATTGCAGCAAGTTGCGAACCTCGACAGCGTACAGACAAACAAGTCATTTCGACAGATGTCTTACAGATTCCACCACACAACTGAAAATGACTGAACTGAATTAGCTTAACGCTTGTTAGTGCAAAGCAAGAAAAAAAAATGCCAGGCCTCTTCTTGGGTTTGACTACAGTGCAATGGTACTGAGCAAGCTGGAGAGCGGGTGGGCAGGCAGGCAGGGGCTGTCACTTTAAAGAAGCTGTCTATGCTGTGATTTAAGTGCTGGTCGGGGAGGAGGGCTGGCTATTTAATAGAGCCCGCGGCTAATTGCTCCGGTGGCACCTAAACCGTCTCCCTCAAAAGCCCTTGGAACCTGGAGGATGACGCTGCTAGCTACTGCTGACACAGGGCCTAAGTGCTGATCACACCTTCACAAAACACCAGAGAGGAGAGAACTTGGTTTAGCCAGGAGAAAAATAAAAAAGGGTGTCTCTCTCGCTCCAACGCAGAGAAACAAACCAAAAAAGACACTCACTGCTACGAGTTATGCTTGGGGTGAGGCGAGAGCAGGTTTTGGCCGCGGCCACACAAAGGATCCTCCTCTCCCTCGGCAGAGAGCATTCGGGTCTGATCGGGGAGGGAGGCGTCCTACAGGGGTAATAATACACCCCATAGCCTGTCATTTCAGAGCCGGCGCAGCGCAGGGCAGGCACACAAAATAGAAATATCACTTTCCCTCTCCAGCCTTCCCCCGCCCCGAAAAAAACCTGACTCTCACTGCTGCATGCTGAATCATCCTGGGAAATGAGGGAGAGGAGAGGAAGAGGGAGGAGAAAGGGAGAAAGACGGAGGGAGTGAGAGAGGGATCGAGAACGAGGAAGAGAGAATGAGGAGGCGGCGTGGGAGGGAGAGAACGTGAGCGTGAGACAGAGGAAAGCAAGGAGAAATGGAGAGTGCCTGGTCACAACACTTGTGCGTAGTTTGTTTGTGGTGGCAGCAGCGAGGCACATGGTGGTGGCTGGCATCTGCAGGGCTGGCATCTGCAGGGCAGGCCCCGCTACACAAACCAATGCAACCCAGAGCTAAACCTCGCCAGTCATCTCCCGTTCAGTTCCAAAACCTCAAGCATCTGGAGCTTTTTGGACAGCATTCTCCAATAAAAAAATAAATTAAAACCCAGGAACGAGTGTATTTGGGTTTTAAAGCAGATAGTCTGGGCATCGACTGCATAAAATAAGATCAAGTGCAAGCTCAGCACAGTGCTGGCTTAGCAAGAATGTTATCTGTGTCCTGTAATCAACCCTAGCACCAAAGGCTGATCTCAAGCACCCGATTTACGATGTTCAGTCTTTGTCCTGATAAGTGAGAGAGAGAGGTGGCTATGAAGGTCGACCTCAGGCATTCACACAGCCATTTTGTGCACAGGAAGTGAGCGAGAGTAAAGACGCGTGAATTGGGCTTTGACCTTGGGGCCGGGGCGAGCGGGCCACCCTGTCACCGTGGTCCTGACGCGTCGGCGCGGGATATGACAACACGCCAACAAGCCCAGCGCTCGACATCTGGTTTACATCTCCAGGCGAGGAGAGCAAGAGAACCACTTCTCTCTCTCTCTCTCTCTCTCCGCCTCTGCATACTTTTCGCACAGTTCGAGCGGACCACTTCAGATTCAGTGTCTGCAGGAAAAGAGCTTGTGTATATTCTGTCGGGGTATATGCTGTGATTCTTATCAGCCATGCTCTAACATAAGAGTGGGCTTACATGTGATTTATATTGTGAGTTAGATTCATTGGAGAAACAAAAATTCCCTAAATTCCTTAACCGTGTTGCTTCACACGACCTCATAACCCCAAAGCATCCAGAGGACAAAGTATTTTAGGATAAAGTATTTTAAAGTATCGCTAGCATGACCCATACATCCTAGAAAATATTTGTCAAGCTCACAAAGGATTTAGGTTTTCCCAACTAGAATTGTAGACCTTTTGGAATTCAACTCACAATCAATACCGTGACCTCAAAATACATACGGCAGCCTATGTGGTGCATCTTGAAAGCCCCGGGTTCCACATAAAACCGTGGGCGCCAAAGCCGAAAGGCGTTGTAATTGCTGACGAGAAAGGCAAGAGTCGTTAGAGTGCAGATCGCTTTGATCTTAACCAGAGACGCTTTAGGATTAAGTCTCTTCAGTGGGCCGGCATTGTTTCGGCAGAGGGGGGGAGCAGGGAGGAGTGGGGGGACGCAACAAGCTATGCAGATGAGATGTTAATCAGGCAAATGGTGAATTAAGACTAGACCAGTACAAACCAGCCCATTGGAATGGGGAGTGTGGGAATAGGGTGTCTGTATGAGCCAGCTGCACCCCTTGCCACCGTGTTGACCCCCCTCCCACCCTCCACTCGTCTATGCATCACTTCCTTCTCTCGCAGTTTCTATCCGCTACACCTGACTGGGACACACCAACACATACCATTCAGTGTCTGACTATTTTGTATGGACAGTCATTGGTAGGGGTAGATAAGGCCCTGCTCTTTGCAGTTTCTCTTTGCAGGCTTTGGCTGTGAGGAACCCATGGAAACTGGGTGCTTATGAGGTTCTGATGGACCCTAAATGGATGAATAGCGATTCACATGCTAATGAGTAAAGAAGAGGAGGCAACTGGAGAGTTTAGTTTTTTCTAATTTCTTGTTGGTTCTTCGTCTGCTTGGTCTGTTGGTCTGGTGTGGGGGGGGGGTGACTGAGGGTATCGCCGGGGGACTGAGGGGATTCGAGGAGCTCCCTCTTGTTCCCACTCTGTGCGTGTATACATAGTGGGAGGCTGTAAAAATGCCACCGAGGACTCATGAGATGCCGTTTCTCTTTCAGAGGAGGTGGGGAACAACGATGGGAACCTTTCAGGCCGTAACGACTTGAGACGACAGAGCATGTGAAAAAAGATCATTGATGGTGCATGCAATTCAAAGTCAATTATCAACACCTATTCACATATCTTTAGTGCTATTAGATCCATTAGGGTTCAAAGTGATGCCTGAACATCTTCTCCGTTGACATGGCAGTTGGATTATCAATATGGTTGGGGTTTCTAACCAAGACACAGGAGACAGTGTCACTGTAGATAGCTGTCAAAGTATTTTTCACAGCTATATATTTCCTCAAAGAACGCTGACCGTATGCTTACCACGGTCAATAAGGATTTAGGAACACTTCAATCTCGTACACGCGGTGTTCAAGGGCTGTGGGCGGAGGTGTAAATTCTTCATTGTTTATTGGCTGTCAGATCCCCAATAATGTGTGCCGTGACTTGCATACTGTCGCATCCCTCTGGGAGGAAGGTAGGTGTGACACCACAAGCTGAAGTGGAACAAAGAACGAAAACTTGACAAATGCTTTGCAAAGAGACAACTTCGTCGACCTGTCCAACCTATCGGCGGCAGCCCCGTGCTAGCGTTGACAGTTTAACCTGCCACTAATTCAGGAGAGAATTCTGCTGACATCTCAACGTCGAGGTTAAGTCGTCTTTGTGGCATGAAAGGGAAATACCCCAAACCTTTTTGAAAAGGAGTCGCCCTGTCTAGATTTGAACACAGCAATTACTAGATGATTTCAGTTACATGACACTAATGAAGCCTAGTGAAGTAGTTCAAAAGAACGACAAGCCAATACAACACAGGACAACTTGTTACTTTGCTCCAGGTGGCAAAAGTGAGGTGCTCGTGTAAGCGCACGTCAGTACATTTTAGAGGACGCAGCCTTGTGGAGTGTCCGTTTTAGAGTGAAAGTATTTTGAAGGTATTAGCTTATCCCTCCCTCGCTCCTCTCTCTCCTCCTCTGCACCCTTGAAAGCATGTGGTGACCCAGGGATGTGTAAAATGGGGGCCAAATGAATTGCTTGGGCACTTGAGCTCTCCCAGCCATTAGAGCGGGCCGCCCTACCTGTGTTGAGTCAGCAGTCCGCTCACTCGATCCGTCTAATGGACAGCGCAGGAATTTAATTAGCAGGAAGCCGCAGAGTGGGGGGCTGAAGATTCCCCAGGACTAAGAGAAAGGGAGCAGTGTGTGTGTGCGCGTGCGGGTGAGAGCGAGAGGAAGAAAGAATGTGTGCGACTTCACAATACCATAGAGGTGATACTCCCCAGCCACCGTCCTCTGTCTCGTCACTCCACCGGCATTTCTTAACCCCAGCTGATTCTATCCCTGCTGCTATAGGCGCATATTTGTTTTTCCCCCATGCAAACATTTCAATTCTGGCATTGGCCTCTACACACTGTCGTTTGTGGCGAGGTGGAGACGAAATGGAGTGACACGGGTACGGCTAGTAGACTAGTATAGACCCTCAGGGCCTCCTTGCTCCAACAGAGTTCAGCCACGGGACATCAACAAAAAATAGCTCTCACTAACCAGACAACTATTCCACCTGCACCATGCAGAGAGAGAGAGAGAGAGAGAGAGGGGAGAGTGAAAAGGGAGGGGGGAATTATATGCTTGGGAGAGAGAGAGGGAGAATGTGAGGAGAGAGAAGTACTGACTTTTGCCTGCCTGGTCACAGGCAGCGCCGTTTCCGCTGGTCACATGGCACAGAGTTGCTATGATTGATTGTTGCCTTATCTCAGTATATCTGACTTTGAACCGTACCCTCCACCCTCTCACTCAGCTCCCAGCCGAGGGCTACCGCCACTTGTTATCCGCAGCCACCGGATGGGGGGGGGGGGGGGGGGGGGGTATTTGGCTTGACTCACAGCAGGTCCCGACTTTCTAGGAAGACTACCCACCTGTAACGTTTCAGGGAATATTGACTCAGTGCCCTTTGGCTTGACGACGGCGCGATACGCTTTCTGGCCGTGTGTGTTAATTAGCCATTAGATAAGCACTCAAATGAGAACTCAAAACAAAAATCAGAGGAAGTAGACCGCAGACAGCTTGGCTTAGGACAACTTACTGAGGTTAGCCCTAATGATGGTGGCCGTATGGTCTGGAAGGAGACTCGGAACTTAGTGACTTCTTTGCCTTTTGTTCTTTCGACTGCGTTGCATGGCTCCGGCCTGCAGGGGGAGCCCAGGCTTGGCAGCCTCCGACCCAAATTCTGTTGGCGCCTCTCGACAGCCGTCATCCCCCACTCCCAAACCCGAACAAAAGGAATCTCGAAACAATATTCAATATTTCATGACAGAACGCTGAGTTCTCCGGGGCCAGAGGCCTTCTCCGTCGGTGTGAAGTAATATGAGCCGTCCATTAGGAGGAGGAGGCCCCCCTCAGTTCCCATACTATACATTTGGGTTCAGGGGTTGAGGCTGGCGATGGAGACTAAATAACACACACAGATGCACACACGGCGGGGAGAGAACCGGCAGAGAGAAAAAGGCCTTAATTTAATTGTGTGTATACAGGATGAGTGTTTCCTTTCTAGTTTGGAAATTTGGACCAATTAGCTTGGTCGCCCAGCGCCTCGTTCCCAGACGGTTTCGCGACTAATCAAGTGCCACTTTTGTCTCCAGTCTGAAAACAGTTTTATGCTTGAAGTGCACAAATAAACGAGGACCGTAATGCCTGGCCGTTGAGAATGCACTTGTGTCAAGACATACCGGTCCAACAAAACTAACAAGCAGCAAGCATATCTGGGAGAGTACATACAGTTGCAAGGTACCTCATAAAAGGTGTCATATCAATTACCCCCCCCACAAACGCACCATGTGGATCCATGGGGGGAGGGGGGGGGGGGTTGTCTGTCGCTCATTCATGGCAGAGTTGGAAGCTTCTCGGTGAAATCACTGTGTCGGAGGAGTTTCCTCATTAGCCCACACAAAGGACACAGAATACAGACCCAAATAATCTGCATCTTTCTCGCTCCTCTTATCATCTAATTTGCCTTGGGATGCCTTGTCCAGGAAGCACTTCAGGAACGGAAAAATATCCAAACATCCCCATGCCTGGTTTTCTTTTCTGATTCATTTTCTTTCAAAAAAAAATGAAGGTCGCTTGAGCAGGGTGGAGCGTTTCCCATCCCGAGCTGGTGGTTTTGACCTGGCATGCCAGGAGAAACGATGTGTATTTTGCTCCCGACGCAAGCCAGGGGAACGTAATTACTAATGTGTTGGGTGGTTGCTCAATGTTTTCTTGAAGGAGCGCCCATCCTCGCAGCTGAAATAAATAAGGGGATTCAGTGTGAGCTGTGCCAGGGCCTTGTGGCTTGGCACGCTGTAGCGCCACAGCCCTGTTATCCTCATTGATTTATTTATTTATATTGCCCTGCTCCGCATACACAGATGGAGGGACCGAGGGCAGTGCTGGTGGAGAAATGGTTCGATAATAAAAAATGTAAAAAACACTCCACAATCATGCACACCCCCCCCTCCCCAAACGTGCCCTCCCCAACACCCCCGCGCTCTTCACTTCTCATTCATTTAAAAACTAACACCTGACAATATGAACGCAAACCAAACAAGAGAATAAAACGACAACAAAGAGATGAAATGCATGCGTACCCACGACGACAAATTGGGCGCATCGTATGGCTTCACCCCCAGGATGTTGTCCAAAGTGGAAGGCCCTTTATCCAGCTAAGACTGGAGGTCTATGGGTATCTGCTCGTATCCACGAGTTCATCTGACTCTAGGGAAGTAGATAAATTCCGGAGTATCCCTTTAACTCACCGACCAAACACAGTAGTCTCGTCAACATAACGATTACGGTCCTCATCAATCACGGTTAGAGTGACTTTGGAGTTTGCCTGGCTCTTCTTTACGTAATGACCGCATGCCCAGCCGTCTCCACATCTCTGGCCCTGTAGCCCAACTGCAGTTGTTTTGGGGGGAAGCTGGGGGAGATTGAAACAGTAGACACAGTGATCCAGATTGATACTTCCCAGGCTGGAAGAAGGCGAGAGATGGATTTGCCCTCTCTACCCAGTGCGTCACGAGCAGGAGCAGGTCATTCACTCGCCGTTTATTCAATACAGGGTGAGCAGAGCAGAGGCAGAGCGGGGACTGACTGGCAGACGGCTGGCCTGACTTAACTACAGAGACAGGACCTGCACTAGTCTACACGCACACGCACACACACCACAATTTGCATACCGACCCAACAGATCCACGGATAACACAATCATCACTGCTCTACAAATTGCCCTATCCCACCGGGACAAGAGGAAAACCTATGTGAGAATGTTTGACTACAGCTCAGCTTTCAACACCCTAGTCCCCTAGTCCCCTCCAAGCCCTGGGTATGAACATCTCCCTCTGCAACTAGATCCTGGACTTCCCAACAGGCAGACCCCAGGTGGTGAGGGTATGCAACAACACCTCTGCCACATTGACTCTCAACACGTGCGCCCCCCCCCCCCCCCCCCCCCCCCCCCCCCCCCCCCCCCCCCCCCCCCATGGGTGTGTGTTCAGCCCCCTCCTGTACTCCTAGTACACCCACGCCTGCGTGGCCACGCACTACTCCAACACCATCATTTAGTTTTCCAACTACACAGTGGTGGTGGGCATGATCGCCGACGAGACGGCATGATAGGGAGGAGGTTAGAGGCCTGGCAGAGTGGTGCCCCAAAAACAGCCTCGTCCTTAATGTCAGCAAAACCAAGGAGATGATCGTGGACTACAGGAAACAGGAGGGAGCAGGCCCCATCCACATTCAGGGCTGTAGTGGAGGGTCAAAAGCTTCCGAGTTCCTCGGCGTTCACATCACAGAGGACCTAACATGAACCAATCACACCGACACTATGGTGAAGAAGGTACAACAGCGCCTCTTCAACCTCAGGCGACTGAAGAAATTCGGCATGGGCCCTCAGATCCTCAAGAAGTTCTATAGCTGCACCACCGACAGCATCTTGACCGGCCGCAGAAACGACTGGTAAGGCAACTGCATCTGGCTCAACCGTAAGGCTCTACAGAGGGTGGTGTGGACAGCCCAATACATCACTGGGGGCAAGCTCCCTGCACTCCAGGACATCTACACCAGGCGGGTCTTTGAGGAAGGCCCAGAAGATCATCAAGGACTCCAGTCACCCGAGCCACGGACTGTTCACTTTATTATAATCTGGCAAGTGGTACCGGAATCCCTGCACAGACCTGCACCTTCGAGACTATTTGCACCATAGAGACTATTTGCACTAGCTCTTGACACGTCAAACCTTTTCACAAAAGCACACACACATCAATAAACACACAACTGTCCTATTATACAGTATTTATTCAACTGACTATTTGCACTGACTCTCAACACATCCAACCCTTACACAAGCACACAGACACACCCAAGACACCACCCAATACTGTAATACTTGACATAGCACATGTATTATCTATACTGCACCTTCAAAGGCCAGTTTATTAGGTACACCCATCTAGTACCGGGACAGACCCGCCCTTTACCTTCAGAACTGCCTGCCAGGAAAACATTTGCCACACCATTACACCATCAGCCTGTACCATTGTCACCAGGCAGGATGGGTCCATGGACTCATGCTGCTTACGCCAAATCCTGACTCTGCCATCAGCATGAAGCAACAGGAACCAGGCAATGTTTTTCCACTCCTCAGTTGTCCAGTGTTGGTGATACCGGGCCCACTAGAGCCGCTTCTTCTTGTTTTTAGCTGATAGGAGTGGAACCCGGTGTGGTCGTCTGCTGCAATAGCCTATCCGTGACAAGGACCAACGAGTTGTGTCACGCCCTGGCCTTAGTTATCTTTGTTTTCTTTATTATTTTAGTTAGGCCAGGGTGTGACATGGGGGATGTATGTGTTTTGTATTGTCTAGGGGTTTTGTATGTTTATGGGGCAGTGTTTAGTCTAGGTGTATGTATGTCTATGGTTGCCTAGATTGGTTCTCAATAAGAGACAGCTGTCTATCGTTGTCTCTGATTGGGAGCCATATTTAGGCAGCCATAGTCATTAGGTAGTTGGTGGGTGATTGTCTATGTCTATTTGTAAGTTGCCAGTGTCTGCACTTAATGTTTGTATAGCTTCACGGTCGTCAGTTTGTTGTTTTGATTAGTGTGTAAAGTGTCTTCTAATAAAAAGAAGATGTATTGCTATCACGCTGCGCCTTGGTCCTCCTCTCTTCCACAATGTTACGACGATCGTGACAAGTTGTGCATTCCGAGATACCGTTCTGCACACCGTTGCCCTGCGCCGGTATTAACACGTTTGTGGCCCACCAGTTAGTTTGCACGATTCTCGCCATTCTCGTTCGACCTCTCATCAACAAGCTGTTTTGTCGCTCCCTTCTCGGTAAACCCTAGACACTGTCATGCGTGAAATGCCCAAGAGGCCGGCCGTTTCTGAGATACTGGAACCGGCGCGCCTGGCAATGACGATCATAGCACGCTCAAAGTCGCTTAGGTCACTTGGTTTGCCCATTCTTCAATCGAACAGTCACGGAATGCCTCGATGCCCGTCTGCCTGCTTCAGACGGGCATCGCAAGCCACGGCCTCAGAACTCATGGTCACGGGTGGTGTACCTAATAAACTGGTCACTGAGTGTATATCCTATTGTGTACATATCAGGCTCTTACTATGCACAATACCTATTATATTACTCAATATTTGACTAATATTATTATTACACATAGTAAACTGTGTACGTGACAAAACATTTTAGATTTTGATTTGACTACACAGACTACACACACTAATCAAATGTTATTTGTCACATGCTTCGTAAACACGGGTGTGGACTAACAGTGAAATTCTTCCCAACAATGCAGAGAAAGAAAATAGAGAAATAATAGAAAAGCAAAACACGTAATAATAAAAGTAATATACACTGAGTGTACACAACATTAGGAGCACCTTCCTAATATTGAGTTGCACCCCTTTTTGCCCTCAGAACAGCCTCCATTCATCGGGGCATAGACTCTACAAGGTGTCGGAAGCGTTCCACAGGGATGCTGGCCCGTGTTGACTCCAATGCTTCCCACAGCTATATCAAGTTGGCTGGATGTCCTTTTGGTGGTGGACCGTTCTTGATACACACTGGCAACTGTTGTGTGTGAAAAACCCAGCAGCGTTGCAATTCTTGAAACACTCAAACTGGTGCACCTGGCACCTACTACCATACCCCGTTCAAAGGCACTTAAATATTTTGTCTTGCCCATTCACCCTCTGAATGGCACATAATCCACGTCTTAATTGGCTTAAAAATAATTGAACCTGTCTCCTCCCTTTCATCTACACTGACGGAAGTGGATTTAACAGGTTACATCAATAAGGGATCATAGCTTTCACCTGGATTCACCTGGTCAGTCAATGTCATGGAAAGACCAGGTGTTCCTAATGTTTTGTACACTCCGTGTAGATACACAACAAGTAACGATAACTTGGCTATATACAAGGGAGTCGATGTGCAGGGGTATGAGGTAATTGTAGATATGTACATATAACTAGGAATAAAGTGACAGATAATAAACAGTAGCAGCAGCGTATGTGATGAGTCAAAATAGAGTAGTTAGTCCAAAGAGGGTAAAAGCAGATAGTTAAATACCCGGAATAACTATTTAGCAGTCCTATGGCTTGGGGGTTTCAGACTTGGTGCATCGGTATCGCTTGCTGCACAGCAGCAGAGAGAACAGTCTATGACTTGGATGGCTGGAGTCTTTGACAATTTTTAGGGCCTCCCTCTGACACCGCCTGGTATAGAGGTCCTGGATGGCAGGGAGCTCGGCCCCAGAGACGTACTGGGACATCCACACTACCCTCTGTAGCGCCTTGCAGCCAGTTGCCAAGCAGTTGCCATACCAAGTGGTGATGCAGCCAATCAAGATGCTCTCAATGGTGCAGCTATAGAACTTTAAGGATCTGAGTGCCCATGCCAAATTCTGAGCTCAAAGGAAAAAATATGTTGGCATTTGTTTCATTAGTCCACTGTTGGTATAGTCCCAAAATGTTTTGCATCTCAGCAATCAAGTTTTCAAGATGTATAATTTTCTAAATAGAGAAATAATGCTGGTATGAAGCATTTTACATCATATGATGCACGATGGAGTAATAAAACGAATACCAAAATATAGTTTTTGCTTGAGTTCTCCTTTAAAACACAATACACACACCTCGTCCGCCCCCCCCCCCCCCCCCAAAAAAAAGGTCCACCGCCGCATTTTAATCAACAATTCTTATAATGAATAGAAATTATACTTTGACCATTCAAGTGAATATAATGGGGGTAACGTAAAAAAAAAAAAAACTATTTTGAAAAGGAGTAAACGTGTCAGCTGGAGCACAGAGGAAATAAATCTTCCTGGCACTACACAACAGATGGGCAGAAAGGGTATAAGGACAGAGCAGTGGTTCAGGAAACATACTATCTGCTATAACGCAAGAGTTAAAACAACACGTGATCACACTCACTAAGACATGCAAACACGTATACACAGAGGATGCGAGAGGAACCAGTTCAGCAAACCCCTAGTCTTTCTTCTATATTTTACCAGCCATACGGTAGTTTATTTTTCACTTCTTCACCATCTGTAGCAACATTCCCCTACAGACGGCCACAGCTGTCCTGTTTCATGTCTGCGGGCCCTTTTTATATGCCATCCCAAATGGGTTCATCACACAATAGTGAATCGTTGGTGGATCACAGCGTCTCAACGAGCACGGTCCTTTTCAAGATAATGGACAGTAGTGACCCCACCGTAACAGACAGTAAGAAAAACATACAATTCTGGGAATGCATTTGTAATGCTGGAAATCGCTTTCCCTCCTCATCCTCCGGGGTCCACTCTGCCAATTCTCTGACTGTACTTCGGACCCCAATGCTCACCCGCTGAGCATGTAGCTAGCCATGTGGCTATGCTACTCTCCCCCTGAGACAGTCTTCTTCAGAAGAATAATACATCTTATCCACGTAAGTGTTGGAGAAACGAAGCTCAGATGTCGATTCCGTTGCCGGGCGTGTTGTGGGGTCAGGAAAGACTTCCTTTTAGAGTCGGCATGCGTCAGCACTGGACCGGCTGTAAACCCCTAACTACATGTACAAATTACCTCGACTAACCTGTACCCCTCGTTATAGCTTCGTTATTGTTATTTTATTGTTACTTTTTACTTTATATTTTTTACTTTATTAATTTAGTAAATATTTTCTTAACTCTATTTCTTGAACTGCATTAATGGCTAAGGTTTTGGAAGTAAGCATTTCACGGAATGTTGTATTCGGCGCATGTGACAAATAAAATTTGATTTGAAGTGAGAGAGCAATGGCACTGAGTGGCAGGAGTGGAGCCTCTCTCAGTTGCTAAGATCCCCCATAAAGACAGTTACTCTCTTTTACTACTGACTGGCACAACTCACCAGCTGCACCACATTCCTGTAGCTCCCTCCACAAAGACGGGAGAGGAGCTGACATTTAAACGCAGTGAATCCTGAGATCCTAGGCCTGAGCACATCGCCGGCCCCGAACCCTTTTGTCTCTCCCCCCCTTTCCTACCCTCTCCCTCGCTGCCACAATCGTCGGCTGTGTGTGTTTCTATCTGTGCTGTTCGAAACATCCTGTAGTCCGCGCCACCGACACACAGTCATGTGGCATGGCATATCAATGCGCAGGACAACAAGTGGAATGTTCCGAGACAGGCAGCAAGAAGAATGACTTGTTTCTACCTCATTGCTGGGTGTGCGCTTCGACCGTGTGCAGCTAGTGCTCGCTCCCCGTCCTCCAAAAAAAGTTGTCCCTCTGTAATAAGATGATTAGCACAGTTTCCCCCCCGCTCGGGCCCGAACAGCACATGAGCTGTCTGCCCACCATTCAAATGAAGTCCTCATCAAGTCCTAATACAATCAAAGTATACACAATAAACACTGAGCAATGACTAGCGCAGAGGCTAGCGGGGAGCTAAAGACAATGGGACTCTTGTTGAATGGCGTGTGGGTACAAAGAAGGCATTCTCAGAAGTTAGCCAAAGCTAGTGCCTGTGCAAGTGCTGAATGGTCTGAGCCGTTAGGGAGAGCTATGGTTCAACTCATGCAGTTCCTAGGCTTTAACTCCTTTGGAACCAGACAGGCCCTAAGAAACTGACAAAGGACAGCAAATATCTAACATGGAGGAGAGGAGAAAATAGCACTCCTGTAGACTGAGGCCCACAGCTTCCTGTCAGCCTAGGTCTCATACACATACACAGCCGCCGTATCTCATGGACAGCTCTCCGGATTGAAGAAAGAAAGAAACGGCGAGCTTCAGAAAGCTTGGCACATGCCTCGGTCTCCCCCTCTCTGCTAGCGGTTTGCTGCTGGGGACGTCCTGGGCGGACCTGGGCATTAATGCAGAATTAATTAGCCCAACTTCCCCAGTGCCAATCTCCCCATCCGTCTGTCTGTCCGCCCCACTGGGATAAAGCAGTTAGTCCCCCACCACATCCAGGTGCCCGACTCTATACACATGCCAGACCACTGCTCACTATGCCACGCTAACGCTACGTAGCCTAGCCCCCGCCGCTAAAACATGGCATTGTCTAGTTAAAAAAGGTTCGGTCCAAAATACGAGATTTAGAAATGAACTAATCTCTTTTATGTTTTGCCTATTGAAAAGGGTATTAAGATTTCAAATATTGTGGCATTGCCCATTCTGAAACCACTCTCAAATGCTTTGAGAGAGAGTGTGTTTTTAGTCATCAAATGAAGGACAAAGAAATAGACAAAGGCGGAGGGATAGAAGATCCTTAAAACGGTCAAGACGACAAAGAGAGCCACCACAATTGTTTTTGTTTGCTTTGTGATCGTTCATGCCTCAAAATCCTCAACTTAAACCAGACAATATGTTCCAAATCTGTACATTAGTAAGGATTTCGGGAGAGCTCAGCGTTGACAATGCACTTTAAAACGGATTACCTGAATTTGCTGTGCAATCAGGTTTATGAGATATTTGCCCACGGAGGGGGGACGCTGTTTGACAGAAATCTTACAACGTTTCTCCATCTGAGAACCTTATCTGCTTTGTTTCATCCAATAAAACGCCAGCGAAAATGGTTCAAAGTAAGGTCATATCCAGTGATATTAAAAAGACAGTACATTGTATCAGATCATCTGATCCCGGCCTGGGCTACTCCTTTGGCACAGTGGACCATGCCAGCTGTGGGATGTTTCTAGTAGGGCATCTGCATAGCAGCCACATTATTACTCGCCGATATCAAATGCTATGACAATGAAGCATTTTTATGAATGGGCCCCAACATCAATTACAATGAATGGTACAGTGTGTGCTTGTGTGTATGCGTTTCTGTACCGCTGTACTTGTGAGAGCGTGGTGACAAAGTCATTGTTGTAGTCATAGCTATGGCAGTCGTGTGGTTACAGGGATTTAGGTGGGGGGGGGGGGGGGGGGGGGGGGGGACCGCGGTGAGTGGGTGGGTGGGTGGTGGTGGACCTAACCCACCATGTGTACTGCAGTAACCACAAGAAAAGGCTGTGGTTTATCCCACAACCACCTTAAATAGCTCAAAATGATTGTCATTCCTCAGCCTCTGGAAGGGAAATGAAATGTAAAACGGCTGTAACATGACAAGCCAAAAGTCAGCTGGTAGATATTGACAGATTTTGTTACTCTCAGAGAAAGCCCCCCCCGGGCAACACAGCAAACCGCCATCTTTGTGTGAGCACCGATACAAAGGAACGGCTGGTGTCTTTTACCTTTCTCTGCACCTTGGTTTACAGCAGGCTGTGAATCTAAACGGGCAGCAAACTAGTCTGGTGTGCTGTGTAAGGTCAAGTCCTTTCAAAATCCCTATTCACACAACCTGTAGACTAGGGTAGCGCAAAACCTCCATGGACACTTGGAGTTCCAGGCCAGTAAAACAAATGGGTTTACTCTTTACTTTTGAGCAGAACCTAAAAGTAACAGTGCCTCAAGGATGCATCGTCAAAGCTAACTAGTTTAGAGAGACGCAGCGCAAATCTCTTTAAGAGCTTAGTGGGAAATAGGTCAGACGTCCTTACAGACATTCGACACACAAAAACAATTTGTTCATCTCTACCACCGGGGTCATAGAAGGCAAAGCGGCAATAAAAAATATCAGAGGCGCTGGACATATTCACATAGGTCCACTCAGTGGCATGTTATCTCTTCCAGCCAGTGATATCCTTCAATTGTGTTGCGCACAGCGAAAACAGAGAAGGTGAGATGAAAATGGGGTTTAATAAGCATGGCCGAGTTTATTTTCTATTTGAACCACATTCCTCTCCGCCAATCTACGGGCTGCTTTCTTTACTGCCACATTGCTAGCGATATTACCGCCGGCATTTAGGCTAACCAGTTGCTGTAGCCATAAAAGGACTCGACTCCAAACAAAAAAAAGTTCCAGTACTATAGACGAATACTCTGCATTGCGTCACTGACGCCTGGATTTCCATGTCTTGTCACTTTTCTGACATCACAACCCAACCATCGATGTCTTTCTCCTTTTTCCCCCCTGCTTTCCTAGCCAGGGTCTTCCCTGCCAGTAAGTAGGTGTTGCCAGGTTAGCCGACCCCGAGGAGATAAAGATCACCCAAACCATCCACAGTAAGGCCTTCACTGTCCCTCACCCTCACTAGAGAAAACACATTCTGTTTGCATCAAAGGCCCAGAGTCTTATCAAGAGTTTCTATCCTATTTACATTATCAGACAGTTGTCCACCAGACAGGTTTCCAATACCCTTCAGTCTACTTAAACTTGTCCAGAAGTGGCATGAAGTCGTGGTTAGCAGACTTTATATAGCATTCAGTCTGACCACATATAACGTTAAGTGGAAGCAAAGACATTAAAAAGTCTGCAAGCTAGCCAAGAGACAACTATTGATTTTCAATTATTTTGGGACTACTAGTCTCACTCAACACTTGTCTTTCATCCAGTTTTGTACATTTTCTGTTCCAAAAATACCATAGCATATCATTTTTACGACATTAACCACCAATGAAATGGTTAATTACCCAACAACTTCCAAACTATTATGGCCTATGCCTTAAATAGCTACTAAACCAACCTATACTCCAGGGCTATCCAAACCTGTTCTTGGAGAGCTACCGTCCGGGAGGTTTTCACTCCAACCTTAATCTACCACACCTGATTCTAATAATTAGCTGGTTGATAAGCTGAACCAGGTAAGTTACGACTGGGGTTGGAGTGAAAACCTACAGGAGGGTATCTCTCCAGGCACAGGGTTTGGAGAACCCTGCTATTTGGCTTGCAGAATTACTGCTACTGTTTAGTTTCCATTCAAAAAAATGGCCTGAAACAGTTTCTTCAGTCTATGCCGAAAAGGTCGTTGGCTAATTTTAACCGACTGGCCAAGCTGTCCCAAACAAAGTAAAAGTGGGCTGCTTTAACAAGAGGTCACGGATTCCTCCAAAGCCAGAGCAATCCATCCGCTTGACTGGCTGCTAACGAGGGGGGTCAAACGCCTAGAAGATAGGGTCAAAACTCTAACATCTTAAGCCATGACCTCTCTCACGTGTTGAGTGCTCCTGTGATAGTGACACCCGTTGCCGGGGTGAGAGCGAGCCCTAAATTAGCCCTGGCCACGCTGCCTGCTCTGGAGTCAAAAGGGGGGCCCGCCCTCTGACACCACATTGTTCCTAAAGATGACAAACGATGCTAGCTTGTGACTGTTGAACAACGCTGGGAAAGCCCTGGTTAAAGACTGATATGCCAGCCCCCCCCCCCCCACACACACACACACACACACACACACACACACACACTCACAACTAAGTAGGGTTAGGCATGTGGCACTACATCATAAAACTCTCCTAAGAATTTAACAGATTGCAAAATAATTCACCAACAAGTAAGCCTAAAGATAGATAATTAAAGGCAAATTAAATTGTAAACTTTGCAAGTACATACAGTCGGCAAGAAGTTTCACAAGAGTTGTTTTTGAGAATTGTGACACCCAGATAATAAAAGTGCTCTACTATGTTTGCTGTTAAATAGGTTGGTGGCAGGATAGTGTTAGCACGGGGGGACAAGTCTCTTCTACCACCCCTTGCCCTTGCAGCAGTGGGGGATACATTTAATTACGGACTTCAGCTGTCCTCAAAAACCTCAACTTCGGCATCCGTGCATGAGGTCAGCCTCTCTTCAGATGGCTTTTAATCAACGACGCTTTAGAAATGCTCCACTGCTTTAAATGAGACCGAGGAAGAAACCCGATCCTGTGGGACGAGGAGACGAAGGAGCAAGCGAGCACACTGCGGACTTAACTCCACTATAGGCAGACCTCCATGCTCTGTGGGCACTCTGTCTCTTTCTTCTCCCTCTTGTTCACTCGCTGACACCTCATTCACAATCAAGCCCGGTGAAGAAAAAAAAATCTAACTTCAGCTATAAGAATGCTGGCGGGAGCAAAGCGCCCATGAATAGGCTTACAAAACATCAAAACTCAGGATTTGGCAGCGGGGGGGATAACATTTTAGCCACAATGGGCATCAGCAACTTTTATTTGAGACTAGCATATAGTAAGTATACTGTCCCCAAAACATTGAAATGAGGGTCAGTGTCTCGTCTAAAAATAGTTTCCTTTTTTATGTACTTAGCATATTGCTAATCAGGGATTTATTTCTGTCCAATTATAACATCGTTGACTAAGCTGGTTGTGGAATTCATAATGAGGCCCATCATGCCTTATTTTGACAAAAACCCTCTAAAGGCTGGTACTTTTGTGACTGGCCTAAGTTAAAATGAGCTCCCATTCCAGCCAGACTAAATCGTAGTACTGCACAGCTCTCAATGTAACCAACCCTATAGGCTCATTTTAATCACACACGTTTTTATTCAGATTGGCCAAAATCACTACATAACCTTCCTCAACATTTTGAACTGAGATTGCAGTACTGTTAACGTAAAAATCTACAACAACAAAAAACGTACGAAAAGCTTTGAAAACAGTCTACAAAATATGTCGCTATAAGAATGTCAATGTGGGCACATATCATGCCTAGCTCACTTAGGCTTCAGCAAAACCATTTG
This sequence comes from Salvelinus fontinalis, assembly GCF_029448725.1. Taxonomy (NCBI): domain Eukaryota; kingdom Metazoa; phylum Chordata; class Actinopteri; order Salmoniformes; family Salmonidae; genus Salvelinus; species Salvelinus fontinalis. The sequence goes on along the minus strand of NC_074678.1, from coordinate 46,750,467 downwards.
TTGTACAGAGGAAATGATTGTAATTAAGGTGCTCGGTTTGCCTGGTGAAACAGAGCTCTCTCCAAACCGTGATAGCTGGTGTTTGTGTTGCTGCCAGTGGAGGAACGAGCCCCTGCTGCCTCTTGCCAATTAACAATTTCTATATTGGTTATTTGCACTGGACTTCACTCTCAGGGTGAGTTTTCATCGAACAAGCACTACTAATATCATGGTGAAAACGTACACAACATTTTCCAAACTGTGGAAAGGCATCAAGAATATTTTGTTAAATTGCAAAATTAGTTTTTCTAGATTAGGATTCAGCTCAAGGGGAAAAAACATAAAACCATGTCAAATTCATTAGTTAATTAATTATTATGTATTTTCCACGGTTTAATCAACGCTTTCAAATACATTAATTATTTACAGGAGAGAAATAAAATATAGAGCCCTAAATTTGATATCATATGGAGGTTTTTATATTTACCAAATAGTTAATTTTCTTGTGTATTTATAAGACTGCTTCCGAATTTCTAAGAGGTTCAGAAGCTCAAAAAACTAAAAAAATTGCTCCATGCCAAGTTTTTCATTCAACTGCCAAACACCTATATGAATATACTACTACACTGTTGTGCACAGAAAACAGGAAAATAATTCAAGTGATATCTCACCCCAACAGCAGCCCGTGTTGAATTAGTCTGAAATAGAAAACGTGCTGAGCAATCGTGATGGAGATAATTGTTTTTTTAGGCAACTGACTCTGTCGTCTCGCAGTGCGAGCTTCCCCAAAATCTGGCCCATCTTAAAACAGCGAAGGGACGGGCCAGTGAGAGAAATTTGGCAGAGTTGTCCCGGTTTTCCCAGACTACTGCTTTATTGACCACTGATGAAATTATGGGTGTCTGCTACAGATAACATTTGTGTCTGCATACAGAGACGGGAAGGTGCTGTGCGGTGGAGTGTTGCGTTTACTGGGGGCAAGTCCTAAAAAAAAAGAAATTGAACTTTATTTTGGTTGGGTGATTACTTGGTGAGTGGCCTGTGATTGTTCGTTGAAAGAGTGATTCTTGATGCCAACTACAGTACGAGTCAAAAGTTTGGACACACCTACCCATTGCTGGGTTTTTCTTTATTTGTACTATTTTCTACATGGTAGAATAATATCGAAGACATCAAAATTATGAAACAACATATGGAATCATGTAGTAACCAAAAAAGTGTTATACAAATTAAAATATATTTTATATTTGAGATTCTTCAAAGTAGCCACCCTTTGCCTTGATGACAGCTTTGCACACTCTTGGCATTCTCTCAACCAGCTTCATGAGGTAGTCACTTGGAATGCATTTCAAGCGCTATGATGAAACTGACTCTCCCGAGGACCGCCACAGGAATGGAAGACCCAGAGTTACCTTCTGCTACAGAGGATAACGTCATTCGAGTTATCAGATTCAAAAATTGCAGCCCAAATAAATGCTTCAGAGTTCAAGTAACAGACACATCTCAACATCAACTGTTCAGAGGAAACTACTTGAATCAGGCCTTTATCATCGAATTGCTGCAAAGAAACCATTACTAAAGGACACCAATGAGAAGAAGAGATTTGCTTGGGCCAAGAAACACGAGCAATGGACATTAGACCGGTGGAAATCTGTCCTTTGGTCTGATGAGTCCAAATTTTAGATTTTTGGTTCCAACCGCTGTGTCTTTCTGAGATGCAGAGTAAGTGAACGGATGATTTCTGCATGTGCGTTTCCCACTGTGAAGCATGGAGGAGGAGGTGTGATGGTGCTTTGCTGGTGACACGGTCTGTGATATATTTCGAATTCAAGGCAAACTTAACCAGCATGGCAACCGCAGCTTTCTGCAGCAATACGCCATCACATCTGGTTTGCACTTAGTGGGACTATAATTTGTTTTTCAACAGGACAATGACCCAACACATCTCCAGGCTGTGTAAGGGCTATTTAACCACAAATGAGATTGATGGAGTGTTGCGTCAGATGGCCTGGCCTCCACAATCACCCGATCTCAACCCAATTGTGATGGTTGGGGATGAGTTGGACCACAGAGTGAAGGAAATGCAGCCAACAAGTGCTCTGCATATGTGGGAACTCCTTCAAGACTGTTGGAAAAGCATTCCAGGTGAAGCTGGTTGAGAGAATGCAAAGAGTGTGCGAAGCTGTCATCAAGGCAAAGGGTGGCTACTTTGAAGAATCTAAAATATAAAACATATTTTGATTTGTTTAACACTTTTTTGGTTACTACATGATTCCATATGTGTTATTTCATTGTTTTAATGTCTTCACTTATGTTCTACAATGTAGAAAATAGTAAAAAATAAAGAGAAACCCTTGAATGAGTAGGTGTGTCCAAACTTTTGACTGGTACTGTATGTACAGTACATTGGCATGCGCTCAGTGACAAGATTGACTCGACCCTCGAAACCCATCCGAGTGTTTTTGTCTTCGATTCACTGGACAACATAATCCCACATTCTATGTCCTATCACTAAGCAGAACGAGGTCAACATTCATGTAACTCCAATTTCAAACAAACGTTGACGTTTTTATAGAGAGTTGAGATACAAAAAGAGGGACTTTACCTGCGTGCACAAAGTAGGCCAAGTAGAGGTCGAGCTCCTTCACAGAAACTCCAATGTGATGAGGCTGCACACACAGCCCTGGGTTCGAGCACTGTGGGGACTTTACCAGCCTTTCGCCATCAGTACTTTCGAGGGGAATACCTTTGAATAAAATCACCATGACCAGGTCCAACCTCCAGACTTTGTCTGCTTGACGCAGGCAGTCGATCCTCCTCATCTTACCCTTCTGGTCGGGGTTGGACAGCACGCAGCACGGGGGCTTCTTCCCGGTGACGGTGAGCACAAAATCCTCCCGGAACTCGGGCCGGATGTCCTTGCGGAGCTTGGCCAGAAGGCGCGATGCCCACTTCTGCTTGACCTCGGGCTTCTCGCTGAGCAGCTCGTCCTTCACCGCGCGCTCCTCTTCCTTAGACATGCGCTTCTCATGCTTCTTGAAGTACTTTCTCTTGCGGGCCTGCAAGTTGAACCATGTGTAGGCAAACGCTCGCACGTGGGGCAGCAGTGCTTCGATGAAAGGATGGAATTCATCCTGTGGTAGAGAGGAACACAGGGGGGGGGGGGGGGGGGGGGGATGATTAATGATTTGGTGGCAACACATTCATAGTACAACACTTTTTGTGGAAACAAAGTACAGAATCTATTAAATAAAAAGACCAAAAGCGGTCATTACAATTAATCTTATGAAATCAGATGTGCCTTCAGTAAACACTAATCGACTCATTTGAAATACTCGGCAATCAAGGAATTGCACAGAATAACATACAGTACGACTATTAGATAAAATATAATTCCAGGCGGGACTTTTCAGAGAACAAACATTGTCCATTTCAGAATAATATGCACTGTCTGACACATTTATATTTATGAGTATTTATGTCATTTTTATTTGCAGCACTTGGGCCCGTGCCATTAGCATTAGCAGAGCGGGCTAATGGAGGAGTTTCTCTAGGCCGTACGGAGGGAGCAGTGTGAAATAAGGCCTGTCTAGGCCGTGTCTTGGCTCTTTGGCAAGAATGTGGGTCTGTGGGGGTCTGCCAGAGAGGACAGAGAAAAAGCAACAGCCGAGCGGGAAAGCTGAAAGTCTATTTATAACGGTTCGCCATGCAAACATATATATACTTGCGCACATACACACAAAGAGACACACACAGGCATGCAATATGTACAGGCACAAACATTTCACTCTGAAACGGTTCAAAGACTGGTATATTGTGTGGGTTTTTACCAGGGACAGCTCCCTGTACAGCTATTACAGCAAGAATGTGGATAGATGGCATGTTGTGGATCAGTCCCAATTTTGGTTGGTTACACCTGCTACTAGCAGTCACACACTGGGGCTTTCGCTGAGAATCTGCTCCCTCTCATAATCTGGCCTAAAACAGGCAGTGGAAATGTTACAGCACGACATTACAGCTAAACGAAGCAACACAACGCAACGAGGCAAACAACCTCAGAACAACTCTTTCATATTTAAACTAGTCTCGCATCTGAAAACTCACAAGAATACTTTTGAAGGACAAAGACATTTCCATGGATTAATGACTACTACCATTAAATCTATTGAACCGACGATCATAGTTACTGTTAGTCTGTTCCCATTTGACGGACATTTTAAACAATTACAGTATTTTAAAAAAAGAAAAAGAACAGAGTTACCAAAGAGATGAAAGGTGCCTACTCCTTTAAAATAACTGGTTCTAAATAAATCAGGAATATGTACTAAAAGGAGTTTATAACCGAATGAGATAATAAAATCTTTGCCTTTATATAAAACAAATACCTCAGGGCATACGGATACAACATTTGAACTAAAACTAGTAAGTGTGCCAAATCCAAATACTCAGCTTCAATTTTGTACAAGTATGCCACGCTAGATCATGCTATAAAACGGTATGCTACATGAAGCACCAGAGCAGATATGCAGCTCTTCTAGGTCGAGTGTTTACATGCATATATACAGTGAGTAGAGTACATAGCTTGTCTGGACTGTGTCCTACAGAGGGCAAGCTAGGCTAGGCACAGAACTAACAGTTATATTTTAAAAAGCACCAATCAAATCCAATCAAATTAAATAAACAATGACAAACCACCACTCCAATTTGCAATTTACAACAGGGACGTATTTTCATTTCCCAAACACTCTCAGTAGAGGTTGGCAGTGATGTAGTGAGTGGTCGGAGTACAAGGAGACATGCTTCTGATATGAGGCCCGTTTGGAAACCCAGGGTGGGTCTTGGCTTCACCTCAGGCCATCTTACCACCCCGGCCACGCAAAATGTACTCAACTATTCAAAGATAAAAGAACTTTGAACAAATCTTGACACGTGCGGAAACCTCTGACTGGGTCGGCATGTGGTCACTAATACATGTTCTAACACAAGTTCGCGAGCACAAACGCAAGAATAATCATCAAGAATACAGCTGAATTCAAATATAATACCACCATATACAATGACGCCACACTATTCCTCGAATTTCAAAAATACTTTCACGCCCTTGCCTCATAGGCATGAAAATTGTATTGTTTGAGCTTGGGTAAAATCCAGTAAATGGCTTCTCCAACTGCCTTCAGCGACACTCGGAGTAACTTCAGCCAATGTGCTATGAAATATCACTCCTCAATGGCTGATATTATGCATTGTTATTTGTGGTTTCTGTATATAATATAGTTCTCCCCTGTCTCCGGGCCATTTGAACAATACCTGCATAGTCTATATTTGTTTTTTTGCTTCTTCACAACATTAATGACACACACACACACACAAAACGTACACGTGACACAACTATTTTATGTAGGCCACATTTCAATATATATCATCCACTGCAATTCCATTAACAAAACCCTAGAAAATAGTATATTCACTACTAGAAGCGTGTCAGGAGAATTGTTAAGTACGAAACCTCCAGCTGTGAAGTTTTTTTTCTTTCTGTACACCTTGGTGACAAATCTAATGTTTGCAAAGAACAGGCCTGTAGCAACAACTCATGAATAACTGTAATTTAGAAAAGCAATGTTGGTAATCTCCTCCTATTGACACCCACGCTACCCACACCACAACACAGAGGCAATTATGACAGTGTGTCGCCGAGCTTACTCTCGCCTCTTCCTGCCCACAACAGTAAATGTACTTAAACAGAGCGGACGCCTCACCATTGTTAATCAAATTGGAGCAATTACACAAAGGCAAATCTTCCTGCTTTTACAAAGTTGCGGCGGACTCAAACAGCCTCACGTAGGCCGTAAGGGGCATGTATACTTGTAAGTGTTTCCCCAAACCCATGCAATGTACACAACTGTTTCTATCCCTGCATCTCCTCCACGACTACACAAAACGGTACCATGGGCCTCAAAGACAGGATGCAAAGGCAAATTCTGGGAATTATCAATATTTTTTCTATAAATGAATGAATGCAAATGTTACATTTTCAATTCCAGGTTAAATATTCTATCCTTTGCAGTGAACAAAACATATGGAAGTTATTTAGGCTTGCCTGTCTTGTACAGGATCCCCCTCCTCCCCCCCAAAAAAGCCAAATATAATTGAATCAATCGAAAGCCTTTGATTATGGAGTGATCCTGACTTAAAAGATTTTAGACTTGATGAAACACTTTTTCCCCTAACTGAATGGATAAGAGGATAACACACACACACACACACAAAGTATCTTTGTATATCATTCAACTCTGAATACTTATACTTAATTAGCCAATTAGTGCAGATTCTGCTTTATACAGTTGAGATGAATTGTATTGCATGTGAATTCAGTCTCATTTTAAGAAATTAAAAAACGTATCCAGGCAAAATTTGTATGAATTCATATTTTACATACTCAAGCGAGCCATTTCTGTAAATGTCCCTTCTCAAATTTGTGTCCAACTAATATCAGGTTTCAGTTCTCCTTTAGGCCCATTTCGGTCTTGCCTCAAAAGATGCACTGTACATTCTTATCACATAATTATAGATAAATATTCAGGACTATTAGTTTTTCTTGGCACTAGAGGTATTGGAGCAGTATTGGTTTCCATTGTAAAGGCTGACAAGTCCAGGACGAGAACCCATCATTGATATCAAGTCAGGTGTTTGTCATTTACATACATTTACAACCAATAACGTGGTCATAGTGACAAAATGTTTGGGGGGGGGGGAAGTATATCCCAAAAATAAAAATAAAAATATATGAGAACATGAAATCAACTTAGGGAAAAATCATAATCGTATTTTAAGATAATTTCAAACTTAAATTATGTTGATAGTTAAATATAACTGACATGAGACGAGGCCAATATGCCTGTTGGTGGTCAATGATAAATCAATTTCAAAAACAAATACATCTTGTCAAATCTTAAACAAACCCAAAACTGTATCATGATACATTTGATACATTATTTTTGTTTTATTTATTTTTACACATTTTAGGTAAGCCGATAATGGTTTTAAACACCAACCACATGGATATGCAACTGACCATTTAGCAAGCTATTCAACCTATGTAACGTTCCCACCTCGACCACCTTTTGGTTAGGCCTACAAACCACCATATTTCGGGTAATCAAACTCGAACAAGAATCAGTTCAAGAAAACGCAACTATCTTCGGGAACAGAAAGTTGTTAGTACGTCTAAAAGATCATCTTAGTTATTGAGCATGCTACATAGTGTCAGTCATAGCCGTAGTGCGCAAATAAATAAATAAAAAATAAATAAAAAAACATTATCCAGCTAATAGAACAGTAGCCTTGAAATGTGTAATGTCCTAACTTGTGCTTTCCCAGTGCACATTGATCATGACAAAGTCCAATGCCCGAGAGTGGCGGCGACTCGATTCAGTGGAAGAGTTGTAAAGAAACACAGCAACATTTTAAATTCATAAAAGTTACTGCTGCCAAAGAGCAAGCTAAAATCGAACGCTTACAACACTGATTCTAAGTTTGAAACTTTGGGGATACAAGTTAGACCCAGCAAAATGCTACCTTTTAAATATCGCGTTTTAGCAGTAATCAATACAAAGTGACAATTGCATGCATGTTAATGACTCCAAGTGCAGAGACCTATAGGACGCCGTCCAGGGGAGCATTGGAAAATGATGTTGCCACCTTTTGTAAAAAAACAACATTGTGTGCATTCATTCATATCAAATATGTGGGAAGATGATAGCGTGCACATGTAACTTATAGTAAAGGCCATCTTCATTTTAGGACTGGAACTCAAAAAGAAGTCCACGTGAAAGCGCGCTCGACATCGATATAGGTCTAATATGAACTAAAATAGACATGCATATATATGTGTACATATGTTGGAGATAGGCGCCATCCGCCATGTGTTACTTAGTTCAGATGGCTCTGACAAACCAGGAATGCTACTGCACACAAAGTTACTCGTCTTGAGCAACGTCAGTCCATTTCGCCCTGTCCCTGAGGAAGAAAGCATAAATGCCACAAAAATGGTTAAACACAGACGAAAGGCTCACTTACCTGTGTTAGGCATAGCGGAGAATACATATCTGTTGTATCTAATCTTGGATGTGGAGGGTGTATGTATGTGTGTGTGTTTGGGTTACACGAACGGGTCTGCGTGTTTATGTGTGTGATGGTGTGTGAGTGAGTGTGTGTGTATGTGTGAATTATGTGTGGGTGTGTGTCCGTGTTTGCCCGTGTATGCGTGATGGCTGTGTCCGTGATGGCTGTGTCCGTGTTTTGAAAAGAAAAAAAAGGAGAGACAGAAGGGAGAGAGAGGGAAAAAATAAAGCCTGCTTCTTGCTTTCACATTTCCAACTCTGCGAACTGCAACCAACGCTTCACCACCCCATAGAGCTGAACTTTAACCCCGCCTCGAGTTACACTGCTTCCACTTTCCGCACTCATCTATTGTACAGTGCAGTAAAAGCCGTAGAGCAGTCCCTTCGTTGGATAACTCAAAACTTTCACCAGAGGCATATTCAACAATAAAAGAAAAAGTCCAAAGGCAGACTAGCTGCAGCGGAGAGGTTAAAAATCACGGGAAATAGGAAGAAAATAAGTCATCTTCGGACAGTGCTAATCTTGTTCTCATATTAATACCATTACAAAAAAAATGCTGATTGTCATACGTTCGTTCTTCTGAACTCGATATGAGTTCTCCCATTCACTCCGGTTTCTCGAAGAGACAAAACAAAGCTCGCAACAACCGAAAGCATTGAAGGCATGTGGTGCGGCTGGCTTCACGGTGGAGCGAACTCCGAAATGAGTCTGTCGGATTTACGAACAAGGAGGGTGCGGTAGTTAATGAAGGTGCTAATATCCCTGAACACCCAAACAATTGCTTGTTGCTGAAGCCCGACAGCTGGTTTCCGTTTAGAAAATGATCTCTAACAGCAGACGATAAAGTGAATCCGTGTTGCGTCTGTTCTGTCTACGGCGACAGGAGCACAACCGCCTGCACCGAGTTCCATACAGATACATACAGTTCACTTTTGTCCACAGTGCCTGAAGGACAAACTCTTGTACTCCCCTCTCAGCATAGCTCCCAAAGTATACACGGTTTATGGGAAGTAATGAGACCAACATAAATACAATGAACATGTAGGACAGAAATATATGATATATATATATGATATATACATATATATTTAAATGTTCAAATTATAGGCTGCCTTATCCTGTCTACTTGAGCCCATTAGCCCCGGAATGAAATGGCTTTTCAAACAACGCAAACCTATCAATTTCAATCAAGAGCAGGACTCGTGCAAAACTGCCACACCACCACTGCTAAATAAATGTTCCTATATGATGTTTAACGCAAATTAGACCGTGTATGGCCGTGAAGAGTGGGCTCAAGAGATCACCACACACTATATAAGGGATATACCGCCCCTTTTGAACAAATGCTTAACTTTCAAATTCGTCGGACAAAGTAACAGGCTTTTCGGTATTCCATATTATTTTTCGACCCCTATCCATATTTACAACAAGTTATAATTATACTTATTTGTATTATTGTTCATTGTTATTATTAAGCTATTACTAGGCTTTTAGCCTATTGGTATTGGCCTATTATTATTGCGGATGATAATTGACATACATTACATGCAAATCAATGCATGACCTATCTATCTGTTCATGGCATACTAGCCAATTTATGTCAATTTGCACAACACATTTCCTATGAGGGGTGGAACAACGAGAGCAGAATCTAACAATTCAATGAAGTGCATTAAACTTTACATAACCCAAAACCAAGTATCTCCCCTGATAATTATATAATATAAACGAGCGAGGGCCATTCGAGAGACAAGATTACCAATCATTTTCCTAACTCACATGTCATTATGTAAGCATGGTCACGGTGCCCTCCTAACACCGACAGGCCTATTATCCAAAACCAAAGCATCGTGCAACTCCAGAATTTACGCACGCTCTACCGATCACTGCATACTTGAAACTTAATGCATTGAGTTTCAATCATTACGTCTAGACAAAGAATGAATTCTAATGAAATATCACGTGGACAAAACCTCGCCAAAAAAGCCTCAAACAAACGGTATACTTGGCAATAGTGAAAACTACATGCGTAAAGCATGCGTAATAACTTTGGTATAGCGCCTATATCAAAAGACTGAGCAACATTTTACAATATGTAATACTCCTAAATTAGGCTAATATTGTTGTATAGCCTATACATACCAAACGCCCAAGGTTAGCATTGGTAGCCTTTTGGGTGCTTCACCTGCCCTTACAGACAAGTAATGGTTAATATTAATCGAAATAATGGCAATAAAGAAACACCCATTTAGTGGTTTAAACAAAAGTAACACCAATACACTTAAACACATTTAAACAGGACTTGCCTATAGCATAATTAGCCTACAATACGCCTGGAGGCGTTCAACATTGGTGTGACTTAGTATTTTGACGGATTTCTGTTCAAATATCAGATTGGCCCGACATGAGTCACCCACACACTCTTGGTCCACTGATTCTGTATGGGCTGCTCGAATTTGTTTTCAGTGAACAACTTCTGGCCAGAGGTAGAAGTCAGTTGTGCGCCCTCTAGGAAATGGCCAGGGAAGCGACCACAAGTGGAGTGTGTAGTTCTGCTACGTAGCTACATCTGACCACTATATACACACACACCTGCACCGAGACAGCGAGATTAGGCAACACCAGATGCATGCTTATTCACAGTCTAAAGTTTCATTGACATACCGTCAAGGCTAAAGGTGGATTTGCAACTGCTATTGCTACTAGGTTATTGTTGTTACAGCATAGCCTAATAATATAATATTGTAGCATAGGCTGCTTGAATTCCCGAAAGCACTCACAACGAATGGGATTTGACACAATCGTTAGCCTATACCCAACTGAAGTGATTATTCACTATGTGGACTATAGATCATGTGTTGCTCAACATTGTAAATAAAATGTTGCTCAAGTAATTAATTTGAATAATTGTATAGGAGCAAATAAATACAAGCCACACACCATTGCGCCACTCAATATGAGGGCGGAATAGGGAAAATGGTCTACCCATATAGTTCATGTGCTTGGCCGGACAATAAATTCAGGAGACGTACACTGTATTTTCTCATGTTGCAGCGCATAGAACCTCTATTGAGATTAGGGCAATAGGCTAACATGCTATCGCTATTTGGCCAGCCTTCCGGTATCCATATCGTCCGTGCAATGCTAGAGCTCCGTCCTTTGATTGGACTAAACTCCAGGATTTGAAGCCCAGCATCCATCTTATTGGACAAAACTCATGTCACAAGGATTTTGTCGAGAAAGCGTTTTTCTGCAATCGCTCGTTTACTCTGCAGAACAACTAGCTACCACATAACGAAACATTGCTTTTCTCAATCTGGTCACTACGATGCCCTTTTGTCCGAAGGCAACACGGAGAGTGCAGGCTCTGTTCTGTTTTGTTCCAATACCAAAGTTATTTGGCGATAAAGATATCCGCATTGGGATACCTCGCTGGCAACACAGATCCAATTGATACGGACTGTTCTCAAATCCCTGTACAAAAGCAAAGACCGACATTTTAGGCTACATTTTAACCTGTGTACAGGTCATACACACCACATGCACATGTCTATAACTTCTCAGGGTAAACGAGATGGTAAGAGGTGTTTGCACGTACCATTGCAATGTAACGTGTACGTGAGAAACTTTACACTGGTGAGACGAAGTGCTTCATTTTCAGCCACCTTTTGTTGTAGTCTATGTTTAATTCAAAAAGTATTAACTTGCTGCCGTTGTGTGCATTTTACACCGAAGAAATACAGTATGATAAAGCACAAGGGGAAACGGTTCTTGTATTAATCCCAAAAAGAAAAATATATAGCAGTGAGCCTTCTTTACTCCTTGATATTTGACTGCGGTCCAAGCTTGGCAAAGCTGACTGGCTCGCGACAAACACTCTGCCTATCTCTGCTTGGTTTGTTAGACTTTGTGCAGAAGTTGCAATCGATTGAGCGAGTCCCACTTTTTTATTTCCGCAATCGCTTTGCATAGTAACCACGCAGAACCCGGGCGGCAACGGAACGCCACTTCTCACTCACCATGTCCTCCCCTCGAGGAGTCACATACTGGCAAACGAGCCGGAGTCGCGTGCCAGTCAGACCACACAGTCTGCGTTTTGCTCCCGCATGGAAAACCTACATTTTTTCACCTATATATTGCTGCATACCGCACTCTCTCAGCCCTTCCTATACGTTTACGGCGCGCACGGGACAGAGGGAGGAACGCCGCGGCGCCTATTGCGATCGAAAACCCGTAGCCTTTTGGTACAAGTCTAGTGCATTATTGCTGCTTAAACCTTTAACACCAGAGCTTTGTTGCAATGCTGGACATCTAAGCAATGTTATACTATTACAATGAGGATCTGCGAACTCCACTGAAGGTGCCCGTTTATGGCTGGTCGACCAAAAAATTAACACCAAATCTTTTCAGCGGATTTTCTACTGCGTCCCCATGGAGATATCGTAAAAGGTCACCCATAGTGTACGGAGGGGTCGTATTGATTTAGAAGGCATGCATCATCATGTCATAAAATATTCGTATTGAACGCTTCTACATTCTATTTGTGCATAAAGTGGGAGTGTATTGTTAGGCTATATTCGATTTATACGTGTTCATACAGGATTGAACCGTTGGTGGGCTGTATTTATTCCGGTGTTGATTTTGCCCTTGCGGTTGACTGCAGTTAGATATATTGTGTGAAAGAGTATTCAGCTATACATTTTACAATGGACATGACACGAAATGGTGGTGTTGATTATTTCCTCAAATAGCCAAATAAACTCAATTTCTAAACGACAATGTGGTGTTTGCTTGTTGTAGGTTATATGAAGTAGCCTGTTTACGCGACCAGAGGTGACATTCCATGCAAATCCAACGAGTGTCCCTCTGAGGTCAAACGCCTACTATTGAAGAACATTATTTTGAGAAATGAGGGGCGATTGTTCCCACGGATGCTGACTCATGTATGTTAAAACGCATGTTGTGTATTGGGACGTGCTGAACATAGTCCTGCCTACACTATAACCTTCTGTAACGCTCATTTTAATGAGGCTGGCTCGAACAGCGCGTAACCTCCGTTTTCACATTCGGTATCCTACTATTGAAGTCGCCTATAGCTCATATTAAAATGCATGTTTGATATTTTCGCAATAAAAATCATGACCACATCTTCATGCCCAATTATGTTCCATAAATCGGCATAAGCCAATTGCCTATTTTTCCAAATGATTTCTTAATGGTCAATTGCAGACCTACAAGCAATGTTTGGTATGTGTCAATTCCCTATCGTGCTTGATCACGTTCCATTTCAGGACCAACTAATGAATGCAGTTATGTAGAATTCAAAGTGTACAAAAAAAAGAAGTGGTCCCACGAAAAACAAAACAAAATATAAAAAAGAAAAGCAGCCCTACATAGGCCTACGATGTGAACTCAGATATTGAGCATCTAATAAATCCAGACAAGTTTTATTTAATACTATCATAAAAAGAAAAAGTAATTAAAACATGTTTGTCGCTGATTGACAGTGTGTGACGTCATCGTTAAGCGTTTTCTCCTGGCTCAGAGGGTATATATATCCTGTTATGGTGCAAATTGTGCGCCTGCAACCAACAATCATACAGGTTCGCACGAAGGAGTGTCAAAACGGCCACTACTTCTTTTAGTGTCGCTATTCGCCACAGAGGAACGTTCACTGGTTACACTGTACTTTTGCCACTTCTCTTTACAGTTCACATCTTACAACAGCCATGTCATATCTGTCATAATAACACTAGAATCGTTCAATCAAAGTGACTATCAAGTTAAATATAACTGATTCAGTAAATTAATATTTTTTGGCTAATAAGCATACGTTACATATTAGACTACAAACGAGATCTCCTGTTAAATCAAAGTCAGGCTGACTGTTAAGGTGCCCTGAAAAAAATCATCCATCAACTGAATGCCAATATTAATTGGGTTTTTACTCAAGTTTGATATTTTGTGTTCGAATCTGTCTCATTTAAATCACATCATTGATTTCAGACACAAAAGAGAAATGACCAACTTGGCAACGTTGTCAAACGTTCCGCAAAGAGTTCACAATAAATCTGAGATGTATGCACGGACTAGACAAGGTTTGGGTGGCTCACAAACAGCGTTGAAGGGTGCACGGGTATGCTTTAGGCCTATCCACAATTCTCAATACTTACAGTCACATATATTTTGAAATCACATATAACGTGGTTTATGTAGACTATTAATTAACCTCCCGAAAAAATCAAGGGTCGGTGCTGTAAAGGCAAAGTTATGCGTAAATGTATAATTCATATACATGTATTCTAGTTCCAAATGAAACCAATGCAATGAGCATATCATGCTTTTTATTGCTACTTGTTTTATCTGGTAAGATCGATCCAGTTCTTAACAAAAACCCGTTGACATGGTGGCTCGAGACGCCTTTATAGTATTTTCTGCCAAGTTCTGCACACAAAAATGCCCAAAGCCCCAGCAACCATGCCAGGGCTGCCAATATACTGTACTATGCCCAAGCAAGAAGCGGCAGGGGGCTGTGCGCAGTTACAACATCTTATGAATAGCAAATACTGGAACGATCAAGTCGAATATGTAAATACGCTTTCAAGCTTATTAGACATCGGAACTTTAAGGATGAGTTGGAACGCCACAAAACTACATGATGGTCTATGGAGTCTGTACTGCCCCTCCGAAAGCTTCTGCGAGTGCAAGGTAAAGCAAGTTTGGAGGATCATAAACTAAGACATATCAAAGGTGATTACAGGGCTATTCTTGAAGTGAAATATTGCAAGTCATTTGACTGTCATGTGCGCGTTTGCGAATACAGATTAAAGAGGAAGAAGTGCCTACACACATGTAGCCTACCCATTGTCACCAACATTGTCGGCAACTGTCCGATGTGGGTTACCAGAACAGTTATTTTCGGAGATCCGAAATGTTTCCGGAGCTCCGAACATTTGATCTGAAATCTATCTGCTCTGAAAAGGATATCAAAAGAGAGTGGGTGGAAACTTGAATAGATACAGTATATAAAGAGTCGTTGGCCATTTCAAAACTGGCAGATCAATCCAACCAAGCATGTGACTTAACTTGATCCAGAATTGATTCAAATAGTTAATGATCTTCGTAATAAGCATGTTTTTTTTTTTTTGTAGTTTGCGTTAGTTTGTTGGAACAGTGCAGTAAAAGTTACGCGGTCGTAGGCGATTCTCCAGGACACTATTTCTTGAAGAATAACTCATGACTAAAACACATTGACACTGGCCAAAAATCACGACATTCGAAGGTTATGGTCACAGACTCAAATATATTTGGAAAAACTTGTCTTCGTTCAATGCTGGAAAAGTATTGATGTAGGCTATGTACCACCTTCTTCGGTACGTAAAAGAAACCACAGTTTCTCTAAGTTTGTAAAAAAGATAGGGATGCGAATGAACAATAGATCTATACAAACGAGGTGTGAAAATCTAAACTTGACGGTTTCAACACAAACATTTTAAAGACGTTTGACCACCTGCTGCAAACGCGTCACTGAAAGATCAACTTTACGCTAAATGGTGATTAGACTGTTTGTTGTTGTTGTTGTGTGATGTAGAACATCTCCTTCCTATTCCAGGTTAGTTTTATAAGATACAGTGAGGACATTATAGGCAAATCTAACCTTAAATCACACATGGCGGGCAAGACAAACACCGTATCCATCTTGACAACTTTTAGGCTAAATTAGTAAATATAAATTCTGCTTTGAGGTAAAGGTATACCACTCATACTGCTTACACACACACAGCTATCTATGGAAATAATTCATTTGGATGGGTTATGTGCAAAAATGAAACCCTTAATCTTAAAATATCCTACTATAAGGCTACCATATATTGTAAGTGATTTCAGCATTATATTGTGTTCAAATATAGGTCTACCTGTGAATGAACTGTGAATAAAGGTGTCTAGAATTGAAAAATAGGCCTACGGAAAACATGGAAACAAAACACCAAAGTAATGTTAGGTCTATAACACAACAATAAATGTTGCTAAAGCCTATTTTCTTAGAATAAAACATGATACTAAGGTAATCATCTCATGAAAGTTCAGAATCCAACATGAGAAAATCATAATAATTTCCCAGATATAGAAATAAAACACTTCAAGAAATTAACAAAACATTTAAGAAATGCTGAACCAAGTGTCTGGGCAACTAGTAGGCTATAATACATGCAGTTTACTATGCTAGATTATTCATCCCGAGGTATGCTGTCATTAAGAAGTCATCATTGTTTTTTCATTCGGTTTATAGTTTTTCATCAATTGTGAAGCTGCCTAAATTACAGGCGGTGACGGTATAAATAGTGGTGTATTGGTCGTTCAGCATGACAGTATAAAGGATGATTGTAGAAGTCTTGTAATATCATTGACATTAACTTAAATTATAGCAATATAAGAAAAAAGGATACAGCTGACAGGACAATCTAGTAATGAAATTAAGGTGTTTGGTTGATTTATGGAGCTATTGATTTAATTTCTATTAGTCAGAATTGATTACTTATTAATTAAACATGCCTATATTCAACAACTATTTTGTAACCATTAAGTCAAATAACTATTTATTTGTCAATACAAATATAATTTGTAAACTACTAATATCAAGAAAAGCATGTTACTGTTAAGGTTTTTATTGACAGCGGGATTTTTCCCCGTTTATTTGAATGCCAAAATGAGTCGTTCACAAATGTAAATATATTTCGGTGCCTACTTCAAATGAATTCCCTCCGCACATTAAAGCAGGTCGACACTCCATCTAGAGGTTCCTGATCGAAACTACATGATCTGAAGTCCTATCAGTTAGACACAACTGATAGTACTGTAGTTTCAAACCGGTATGGGTTATGTATGCACGTTTCATCTACGAACAGATTTGGCCCCAAAACAGTGTCGATAGATGTACTCATGATATAAGTACTCAACAACCCATATGGTTGACGCTGTAGGGCACGCTATGACATAAAATAATATATCTAAAATAGGACCTCATGAAAGTAGGATACATGTGGGAAACTAACACTATACTCCTAATGCCTCGATCAATCCAACTGTCTGAATATTCACTGCATTAATTAATCATCAACGGGTGAGGGAGGGGGGGCTGATATTATTTGAGAAAAATGTGCTTTACAAAGATCAGAGGTCTTCCTCGTAATGGATTTAATTCTTAAAACATAGTGATATAATTTTTAACCAAATACATTTATATTTGAAGCTACCTCTGTCTGTATGAAGTCAAATAAATAATACATTCACACAAATATAATTATAAAAATAGACAAATAGAGTCCATAGACAAAAAAAAACAATTCACTACTTTGGGGATGTGAACTTCTTTTCCTGTTATTCTCTCAAATAGATTAGTTACATAAAAAAAAACGTTTAACAATAACCCTATAATACCGTTTTTGATAATAAGGATTATTAATAGTTTACTATTATTCAATGCATACATTACATTATAGTCTGAAAATAAACTAAAAATATGAAATAAAATAGCTTTGAAAATATATGCCTTAAATTCTAAAGAGGTCTTCATATGAATGAATTCGATTAGTCGATTTTCGATACCATCTATTATTCACAAGCAACGTTCTATTTTCAAGACCTTTGGTTGATATAAGATGGTCTGGCTGTAAATATGATCTTGACGAGAATAACATACCCTCTAAACTGCAAACCACGTAATGGTGCACTGAATGCCTGATAAACCGCGCGGTTCCACTCCTCTTGACAATTCACACTTTTACCACAAGGGGGAGGTATTTCAATGTTCAATCTCCAACATTACTATTCGGAGGCAAGGAGGACTTTCCTTGCGACACCAGAAAGCTATCTCTACCACTCAACAGGGAACTGACAGACTATTTATTCATGAGATCATGCAAATTCTAGGAAAACATATTTTACTCAACTATTACATTGAAAACATTAGAAGTGTTTTCTCTTCCAGCGCCCAGCGCTATTGAATAAACTTTGTGTGTCTGTGTGTGACAAACAAACAAAAAACATGAAAGTAAAAAGCTTGTATGAACATTGCACAATGAGAGAGCGATGCTCTGTAGTCATAATTAGTTTCTGGCGCACATACAAGGCGTACTCCACACACAAAAGACCACTGCCTCAGTAAATAGAACATTCCCCCCAATATGTCCACCTGGTTCACGATGGCTGTGAAATGGCACTTTGGGGGAGTGGAGGAGTGTGTGTGTGTGTGTGTGTGTTAACGCTCTGAGCCCCAGGGTAATTACACTATCCAGTTCTGGAGCAGCTTGCCTCCGAGGCCCTTCCATAGCGGGGCCTTATTAATAAACAAGGAGCACGTCTGTGGATCCCCTTACTCTACTGTAACCCTACTGTGCCCTCCAGAGAAGCCGTGGCACCAGCGTACATTACCCAACGACTCAACTCAACAACCGGCACCAACACAAGATTCAAATGACCCAAATGGATGGGAGGGCAATATGGACATTTTCAACCCATAACAGCACAACGAGAGAGAGAGAGAAAGAGAGAAAGAGAGAAAGAAAGAAAGAGAGGGAAAAGGAAGGGGGTTACTGGGCGGTTTGGACCCTGTTGGCTCCACCTGCTGCTATTGAGCTGCCAACACTGGAGGTTGGCCAAGACCAGTCCACAGCTCAGCCTCCTCCTCCTCAGCCCACACATTCACACAGAGCGAGAGAAGAGGAGGGGGGGGCTGTGTGATCTGGGGCTTACTCCCAGATCACTCACTCATTCACCAACATCCTGTCCCAGTGCCAAAAATCTAACCATTACAAACCAATAAAAGTCCTCTCTCTATCAATTAGGTATGATAAGAAAAGATGGACGCCACAACAACAAAAAAGAACACAAGAGTGCTATGTTTACAGCCTGCACATACATCTCTAAATGGCCCAGAATGAATGAATGAAATGCTCTAAACATTCTCAAGACAGGTAAAGTTGGTTGGAAGTGCCCTTAAAAGGATTGTGTGGATTTGGACCACTTGGCATTTGAAAACAAAGCCCATTTGTCCCTCGGCGTTGGCCCATTAAAAAGAAGACCTTGTATCATCTCGGCCTGAACAAGCTGCTCCACTATTTGCTGAATGGCTGAGCAGCAGCAGAGCCTGGGCTGGGCCTGTAGCCTGAAAGCCTAGCGCGGACCAGAGGGGTACGGTGCGGCATGCTAACAGAAGCCCTGATAAAAAGGGGAAGCCAGTTGTGCTATGAAAGGAGAGGCTGGGCGAACAGATGGGCTCTGGGAAGACCCGAAACCTGCACCACTGTGTGTGTGTCTGTGTGTGTGTGTGTGCAAAACACAGATAAGAGTGCCTCTGCAATGGCTTTAATGAGCTGGTCCTCTTTAAACAGAACTCCACACACTCTGGCCATTTCACTCTCCAGCTGCAGCTGTGACAGAGTGAGGTAATGACAGCCAGCCGGTGCCACCTGCCTGCCACTGGCTGGCTCCTCGCTCAACACAGCGAACAACCAGCAGTGACCACAATTACATCCGTCACGACGAAGGCTGAAACACTCCAAAACCACGACCTCATCTACTTCAATGAGGCCTCTCTCTGCTAAACACCAAAACCACGACCTCATTTACATTTACCAGGCTTCTCTGATACACTGTAGAAGCCCCGGTACCTTCACGTTCCAGACAGTGATTGCCGTCATAATGGAGGTTATATGATGTGTCAAGGTGGCGTGACCTGCAGCGGTGCTGGGCTGGACTGTAGTGGAGTCGCCAAGTCAGCAGCGGAGCAGAATCCAACTGATACATCATACACAGGGAGGGACGTGTCAAAAAGGTATGCCTCCGCCATGTGGAAATATACAATAGCTCAGGATTCACCCTCAGCATCCCTCCCTGGAAGAATACAAGCAGCTAGAGCTTGTATGGGGAGGGGTCAGAAAATAGTGGTATGTGTAGGACAGTTGGAGATCAAGAAGTACATTTCTTCCCTTCTTTACCTCAGAAAAACACTGACACACGAGTACACACACACACGAATACACACACACACACACACACACACACACACACACACACACACACACACACACACACACACACACACACACACACACACACACACACACACACACACACACACACACACACACACACACGCTTCACATATCCTTTAATGCTTCCCTCCAACAGATTGCAGACGCATGCCAGGTTTGGTGTGGCCCAGCCTGACAAGGAGCCCAACATTTACTCTTTAAAGCCCACATGCAGCCTTTTTCATGTTATTTTTAAATCATGACTATACTGAATGTCTAATAAATCACTATTTATTTCATGAAAATAACTCTGAATATATGTTTCATTTATTTCCCTCAGCCTCCGTTTGCCATTGAAACGGTCAGTTTGATTGTGTGGCGAGACAAATTTAAATAGATTTACGTGCACAGCCCTGATTGGCGGACAGGATCGTCTAGACTAGAGCCGACCCGATCACCCCTTCATAGTAGGAGGATACATATGTAAATAAAAGATGATTGGTCATTGGTCAGAATAATCAGATCAGATTGCGATGATATGGGCCAAAAACTCCATCCCATTCCTACCTGAACAGGTTGATATTCCAGGCATTGTTTCTCCTAACAGCTCTTACACAAAAATGACATCATTTTCACAATTTCTGAGTGTTATTTCAACCTCAGTGTGGAAATATCATGCCCAATCTCATTTTTAACAGCACTGCCCCCTTTAAAAGAGGCCTGCAGGCAAGTTTTTAACATACGCAAGCTGTTGGCATTGCCAGACATATGCTGGGTCTCGCTCACACAACTCCCCTTCCCCTCACTCCTTCTGTCTACTAGGCAGGCAGGCAGGGCCTGGGAGTAGCTGCCTGCAGCAAACTAGCATGGATGTGCCCTGCTCTTTTCACGACACTAGGGCTGGATTCAAAATGAATCCACCACAATTCAAACCATTATCACAATGACTACAAAGGATACAGGGTGTCCTGTAAGAAAAAAGAAGTGTTGGGGTACAACGTCTGAAAATGTTTGCTGTCATTTGCCTCACGTGAGTTCGGCCGTGTGCAGAAGTACTGTAGTGCCAATATTGTGGATGGCTGATGTCCAACCACATGTCTTGATATTTGATAAGTACACCCAGCTCTTTACAAGACATATAGAGGCGGGTTTCAGCACACAGATTAAATCTAGACCTGGACTAAAAAGTGTCCATTGAGCTTGCTTTATAGTTCAGGACTATGCTTTATCTGTGCCTGGAAAACTGCCCCATAAGTTGCGACTCACTGCATAGCGGAGTACAGACCTGTATGGCCTTATTGGCCTATGACATTATATAAGATGTCTCAGCTTGCAGAGACGACTGTAGTTGAGGGCCTTTGTGTGTGTGGCTGTGCAGTGGCTTTCGCTCCACAGAGAGCTCCACTGATAGACTAGACACACAGAGGCACACACACACACACACACACACACACAAACAGATGTACAGACTCACACCCCCCCCCCCCACACACAGCCCCCCAACTCAATATAAAAACATCATAAGACATCTGCCAGCTGTTCTCCCCCCCCCAAAAAAAACAGGAGATCTGCACACACAGCTGGATGTGGAGACTATACCCCCCCCCCCCCCACCCCTCCCTCACACACACACTCCCTCCCTTCCCTCCATGCACATCTCCCCCACAGCATGGCGGTGTAATTGTCAGGTGAGTGGGATAAAATTAACTAAAAAGGGAGGATTCAGAGGCAATCCGCTAATTACAGCCGTTCATTATGGAGGAGAGGGAGAGAGTGAGAGAAAGAGCCTTTAGCAACTAACATACCCAGGCTTTTTGAACGCAGATGGGAGAGATGAGAGCGAGGAGACAGAGAAATGGTTGGCTCGCACTGCGCTAACCCTAGTGACAGACACACCGGTTCAAAGATGGGCCCCAACGGCTCGCAAGTCGATGGTAGTAATTAAAAGGTAAAAAATTATGTAGTTCCCACTCATTCCCGACGACTACACTACACTAAGCTTCTCCTACATACTTTACTCATGAATAGTCACTATAGCGTAATCATTTAATGCTTTTTTAATTGAAATACCACCATCCTATACTTTCAGTATGTGGGGGTAGACTGTAGACTGGGGCCTACTGTCTTTTGTATATTCATTCATTCATATCCCGTGTACAGGCGAGGTGTCTGCTGTGAGCTATATAGCGGCACTGTAGACGGTGGCAGTAGCAGTGGTGGGACTTTCTGGCTTCTCTCCGTGGAGCGGCTTGGAGAACCCGGCTCGGGCCCCTCTCCTGGGGTGTGACTAACGTGGGGCGACAGTGCCAAGGCAGGAGAGGACAGCAGCCCTGCCAGCGAGCTCGCGCCACTCGGCTCGGTTCAAGGCCGCTTTTGTTGTGGGCCCACTATCTTCCCACAACATGTGCTTCTGTCAGGCCGGGGCTGCCCAAATCCCTTATTGAGAACCTAAATCCTCTTGATGCGCTCCCGCGCTCCCCTTTAATGTCTTCATTTTCCATACACATTTCTCTTGAGACGAGGGGAGGTGGGATTCAGAACAGATGAGTAATTCATCACTACATTATGGCTCTACCTTAAATGTATAGCTGCTGCTGGGAAAGCTTTGATCTTTGCAAATTCATATTAATTTTTGCTGTGCTGTGAGACGAACTGTTTCACCATAAATAAGTAGCACATTGAATGGATTCTATTGATGAATTCATAAAAATAATGTATGCTACATCCCCTTTTCTCCCATGAAAGGGGACTCAAAAGGATTCCTGTTCAAATAAAATAATAATCATTACAAATTAAATAATCATAAAAAAAGGTCACATAAAATAAATGCTTTCAAGGAAATATCAGAAAAATAAAACAGCAAAAACTGAAGCAAACAAAGAAAATCGGAAAATAAAATCCTTAACTGAAAGGAAATTTCAAGCATGTCTGAGGGGCACCTGCTCTCAAAGCAGCTCCAGTCTTGGAGTAATGTCTCCCCCTGGTGGCTATTGACTGCCAGTGCACAGCTTTGAGTTAATTAGTGACTCAATGAAACCCAGTGCATCCCTGCATCACACAACACGGGGTTGACAACACAAGTACACAATGTTTGGGGCATAGGCCTACTTTTTACATCATATGCCATATATTACACGACACTCCTAGAAGAGAAAATTACATCGGAATTGTCCAGTCCCCTGGACAGGCAAGCCTCTCTCTCTCAGAACCTGGGCAGGGGTTTCCACCACAAGGTCAGCGAAAAGTTATCCCCCTCAGTCCCGGTGTAAAACCCCCCCAGCTTACCCTCTCCCCAGAAATTGGTTTTGAAAAGGGCAAGAAGCGGCTGGCTCAGAGAACCAGATGTGGTTGTGGCTACGTGGAATTCTAATAAGATAGCAGACTACCAAGCTTAATCTGCCCTCCTTTCCTCTTCCTATTGTTCTCCCTTTCTCAGTATCCCGTGGCCTGCTTGGAGAGGCAGAATGAACTGAACCAGCTCCCAGAGAAAGCAAGGCAAGTCCCTATGTTTCTATAGGCCCCGGTGCTAGAAACTGTACTGACTCTGTCACACAGAGACATGCATGTCAGCATGCATCCCAAAGGACACCGTATTACCTACAGGCCCTGGTGAAAAGTAGTGCACTATAAAGGGAATAGGGTGCCATTTGGGACAAAGCCTCAGTAATATACACACTAGGACCAGATACAGCATCACTATGACTGAACCCTGAATACAAGAGTCTAAATGGATCACTTTCATTACAATTACAGACCCTTGAGAAGTAGGTACCGATATACCACAGCAAAGTTATCCAAAAAGCGAAATTAAGTCGTGATTTTTTAATTGGCACTTCATTTGTTGTGGATAGAAGAGCCAATATTAATTTCTAATGCTGAACCTGAGAGAAACACGCCACCTTGTGTTAAAAACAGTACATTGTGAAAGAAGTATAGAGCCCAGTTTCCCAAAAGCATATTGAGGCTAAATGAATCATTATAACCTTCTAGGAGCCTCGTTCAATTTTGAGCTGTTTCTCAAAACCATCGCTATTAACGTTGCACTTGAAAACGCTCGTAATCTAACGCCTGCCGCAGACCACTCGTAGAAAACCTAAGTGCGTTGTTAGGTTCTTTTTTGCTCTCCCGCATCACGTTAAACATAGAATATATACGCTAAACATAGAATCACATGGTTTATCAGCCGCCCTGTGACCGCAGGTAACTTCAGAACAAAGTTGAATACAAAAAGGCCACCAAGTTGTCAATGTCTTTACATTGATAAACCAGCATCGTATAAAGAGATGCTTCAAATGAAAACGAAATGACTGCATCAAAACATTGATACAGTAGGCTATAGGCCTATTTCAATCATATTGAAATACATTTCATATTCAAATCAATTGAGTTCTATTTTGCTACTTGTCAGCTAATGTCTGTAATTTGTCTCAATATAGTTCATGATGTGTAGCCTAACGTGCCAAATCTTGGTTTAGTGCATTACCATAAGGGTAAGTATCAGAATAAGCTGCCTCAATATGTAGCCATAGGTGATCATGTATTTCTAAGAGCTGTTCCGTCGTTAGTAATGCGGAACAATTCTAATGTTAAGGTAGGATTGAAAGGGATTATGTTGATCGGAGAGCAGTGCTGTTTTTCTTTTGATTCTATCAGCTTGGGCAGATGCCTCAGAGACGTACTTAGCAAACGTTCTCTCTGCGTGGCGTTTAGGGAAAGGCGTGTTCGGCCTACATCTTGAGATGTTTTAGGAAACGCGCATCGTGAAAAACACTCGTAAGACTGATCCTCGGACCACCTGAACTTGTCCAATAAACGTTTGTTTTGATTGCAAAATGTTTCGTTACAGCCTGCACTAATGAACAAGACCCTAGCCTGCCAGGTGGGGTGAGTGATGAGCATGGCAGGGGTAAAGGGCCGTAGGTACATGCCTCAGAGTGGGGATGAAGGATGCTGCAGGTAGAAGACGGACACACACCATCACTCACTGGCCCTGCCCTCACTCCCACCCAGTGAGGGGTAGGGGAGATGCAACAGTGGAGGGCAAGATCCTCTCCTGCTCTCAGGTGTGTTTTTATTAGTCTTTGTCCAGTACTATCCCCCTGGTGTTTTTTTTTTTGGGGGGGGGGGGTTCTGACTCTTCTACCTTCACATCATTGCCTCCCTCCCGGGGGGCGTGATAGCCCAGGCTGGCTCATCTAGAGACCAGGGGATGGTGGTGGAGGGCTTCAGGACCACACAGAGACGAGACAAACTAGAGAGGGGGGCCAGGCCAAGTGTTTAGATTTCTGACTCACTTTCAATACACCTCTGTCTGCCTGCCTGTCTATCTCCAAATATGTATCTTCCTATTGTTTCCTGTCTCCCTTTGGCTCTCTGTGTCAGTCTCTCCCCCCTAATTCTTGGCACCACAGCATTAAATAGATGTGCCCTGGTGAGCGAGAGGGTCAGCCCTTATTTCCGCACGCCTTAATGAGAAGCACACGGCCACGGTCTGCTCAGTAACCCCCCCTACTTTCACATGCTGTCCACCACGCCGTGGGGCCGCGGGGGTTACCCCCCAAACCTGACTGACCTAGATGATCAGCCCCGTGGGAGGGAGGCAGCGAGGTTAAGGTAGACGAATCAGATACCCACCCAAAGCACCAGTGGGATATGGTAAAGGAACTAGGCGATCTGTCTTGTTCCTTTACAGCACAAAGCTGGCTTCTCTTGCTGAGACGGTCATCGCTAATGGCAAAGAAACTAGCTGTACGCAGTTTTGTACAGACCCACCCACACATTCTGGCTGCGTCAGTTACATTTTATGTTTACATTTGAGTCATTTAGCAGTCGGTCTTATCCAGAGCAACTTACAGGAGCAATTAGGGTTAAGTTAGAACCGGCGGCCTTTCAGTTACTGGCCCAATGCTCTTAACTACTAGGCTACCAGCCGCGTTCCTGTGGCATGCTATGTTCAATGAGTGGAATTGTATCTGGTCACGATTGTTGTTCACCTGCTGTAAATATGTGTTTGTGTGTGTGGCAGGGCCAAGGGAGCAGTGTGTTTGTGAGGGATGCAGCACGTCTGACTAGAGCTCCATGCCCATCTGTCAGGGCCATGGTTCCATCAGTCATGCGATGGCTCCAGCCCATGGCCTCCTGCTAAAACTTCCCCGCCTCTTATTTATCCACTCAGTGTACCTGGCAGAGCCAGAGAGTTGCACTGAAGGACATGGCCACCGCCTTAAAGGTGCACTGTATGATTTATTTGAGACTGGCCTCTAGGGGCGCACATGAGCCATAAAATGGACCTTACAGCACAGAAACACGCTTCTGTGTCCACCTTTTCAACAGGCTGCCTTTGAAAACTCCAAGGTGGGTCACCATCACAGAAATACTCACGCAAGACAGAGAACACATTCAAGACAGGCACGTTGCCAAAGCAAACGACCGCGGACACGTGGACATCGGCGATAGACCAGTCCTGACATGTACCGTAGACCTAACTTTATTGCATTTTTCCCCCTCACTTCTCAATGTGTGTGAGAGACTGGGTGGATCTCTCTTTCCTCGTCTGTGTATGTTGGTCATTGCGTGTGTGTGTGTGTGTGTGCACGCGAGCGTGTGCGTGCACGTGGGACAGCTGCAGACTGGTGTCCCTGGGAATAGGTGCATCATGAATATTCAGGTGGAGCCTCTGGATGAAACAGCTGCCAGAAAGAGAGAGATGGAGAGCGAGACAGAGACCGAGAGGCAGAGAGAGAAAGACCGAGAAAGGAGTGAAAGAGAGAGAACGAAGGAGTGAGAGGGAGAGAAGTGAGAAAGAGGGAGAAGGGCCGAGAGAGAAAAGGAGAAAAAGGGATTGAGAGAAAGAGAAAAAAGCACGAGATAGCGAGTCACATGACCCCAGACAGTTGTTTAAGGCCACATCCTGGTCCTGCTGTAGGGACCGGATTATTAGGAGGAACAGCTTTGAGACAACAGAGGAGAGCCCCTACTACACAGACAATCTGGGTTCTGTTCTTTTGTTTAATTACAGCACAGGCAATGCTAACTGCAGACTCGGCAGCAGCAGGTGGAGGGACGCCTGATTGTTCACCGAGTCTCTAACAACCTTGGTAGAGACCACAGACCACAATATTTGACTGTACTACAATTAGGTACTGGGCTGTATGTAAAACAGAATCTTAGACTACGAATGCACCACCACTTCAGTCTCTGCTCAGACACCTGAAGTGTGGACATAGAGAACATTAGCTCACCCTAGCAGTAATGAGAGAACTATTGAGGTTTTCACAGCATTGCAAAACACCAGACTGTCACAACCTATATTTCAGCCTTAGTTGATGTTATATACACTGAACAAAAATGTAAGTTACAGTTCATGTAAGGAAATCGATCAATTGAAATAAATTCATTAGGCCCTAATCTATGGATTTCACATGACTGGGAATACAGATATGCTTGTTGGTCACAGATACCTTTAAAAAAAGGTAGGGGTGTGAATCCAAAAACGAGTCAGTATCTGGTGTAACCGTCATTTGTCTCGTGCAGCGCGACACATCTCCTTCACATAGAATTGATCAGGCTGTTGATTGTGGCCTGTGGGCTGTGTGAAGTTTCTGGATATTGGCGTGAACTGGAACGCGCTGTCGTACACATCAACAGCGTGATCAGTTTCCATACCATAACCCCACTGCCAGCATGGGGAACTCTGTTCACAACGTTGACATCAGCAAACAGCTCGCCCACATGACGCTGTCTGCCATCTGCCCGGTACAGTTGAAACCAGGATTCGTCCATGAAAAGCACACTTCTCCAGCATGCCAGTGGCCATTGAAGGTGAACATTTGCCCACTGAAGTCAGTTACGATGCCAAATTGTAGTCAGGTCAAGACCCTGGTGAGGATGACGAGCATGCAGATGAGCTTCCCTGAGACAGTTTCTGACAGTTTGTGCAGAAATGATTTGGTTGTGTAAATCCACAGTTTCAACCGATGCCCGGGTGGCTGGTCTCAGACGATCCCGCAGGTGAAGAAGCCGGATGTGGAGGTCATGGGCTCTCTTGGTTACATGGTTTGAGATTGTAAAGCCGGTTGGATGTACTGCCAAATTCTCTAAAACGACATTGGAGGTGGCTTATGGTACAGAAATTAACATTAAATTCTCTGGCAACAGCTCTGGTGGACATTCCTGCAGTCAGCATGCCAACTGCATGTTTCCTCAAAACATGAGACATCTGTGGCATTGCGTGTCTGACAAAACTGCACATTTAAGTGGCCTTTTATTATCCTCAGCACAAGGTGCACCTGTGTAATGATCATGCTGTGTAATCAGCTTCTTGATATGCCACACCTGTCAGGTGGATGGATTATCTTGGCAAAGGAGGAATGCTCACTAACAAGGATGTAAACACATTTGTGCACAGAATGAGAGAAATATTTTTTTTGTGCGTATGGAACATTTCTGGGATCTTTTATTTCAGCTCATGAAACATGGGACCAACACTTTACATGTTGTGTTTTATATTTTGGTTCAGTATAACAAATGATCATATAATCCAATGGATAGTGCATGGGGAGTAGTTCCATGGATAAAGGGCCATTAAATATAGGTGAGAACCACAAGTGAGTACATTACCATTTTCCTTTAGTTCCCTGGTTGAACTATCTGTAGCCCCATGTAAGTCTCCCATCTAGATCAGATGTTAAAGTGAATCAGATGTCATTTCCTTACAGCAACAACTGCTTCCTTTCTTCAGACTATTCTTTTGTCATGTTCTGGGAATTCTGCTTGCCCTGGGGGCAGTTTCCAAACCGTGTGTTTCGGGGTTAAATCAAGTTCCCTCCCAAACTTTTCCCCTAAATATTACAATTATAACGTTGGCTCCTCCGCCCGGGGAATAAAGACAAATTCTCATTTGGGTTGTCCAGATGTTTGAGCAACAAGCAACAACTGTCTGTTAAAGCTGCTGCTTCTCAGGAGAGCCACCCTGATCACATGTGATTCATCTGTTCGCAACAACAGAAAAACAATGCCACCACGATAAGGCAGCTCTCCCAGAGATACTGATATACATGAAATAAAGTCCACTTCAAATTGGATCAAAAATCTATGACAGGCTTACAGATCCAGGAGAAGCTTCGACCTGCACCAGCTATTTTGCATTAAGTCAGTTCTAGACTTTTCCATTTGCAAAAATACTTAGTTTAAAAAAAATGAAATGTACATTAGCATTTCAATCATATTAGCTTGTTGTCAATCTATTTCTAGACTGGCCTTGTGTATCTGCCAATAAATTTGACCCAGAACTCCACTGAAGTTACTCTACCACCCCCTCCCCTTTCAAAAGTGTGAAATGGAGGACTACATTATTTAATTTATTTAATAGTTTTTGTTTATTTCAATTATGTTGAACATCCTTGTTTTTTTCTCGGTGTCTCAGTTATCAATGCAATACGAGCCAAATCTGTTTCGGAAACTTGTGTCATGGAAGTGATGCGTAGAGGAGAACAGATGGGATAAATTAATTAGCCCATGTATGTTTAAGTAGAAAGGTATTTATTTGCGTGAGTGGCCAAGGGCCGGAATTAAAGAAAGAAAGGGGGAAAAAGAGGGACAGGGGAGTACTTATTTTTACAGAATCTCAATGAAACCGGCGTTTTCACAAGCTCACAGCGATCGGGTTACAACACAGAGTGGTTTCAGGGAATTATAAATAAATAAGAGTAAAATAGGCAATCTGGAGTGGAGGAAAGCTCTTTGTTTACGGGCGGCTCTGGAGACCTGAAACGGACCCTCTACAGGAAGTTCAGCTGCTTCCCCTCAGGTCCAGTTTAGTTTTATTAGCTACAGTCCTGTAGAGATACCAAACAATGAGTCGCTCTCCCCCCTCACTCTGCCCCTGCACGTGTGATGCTCCCACAGTGGGTCTCTGGCCTCCACAGCATATCCAAACAGTCTCAGACATCTCTACCATACATTTAGACGGACACAGTCAGAATTCTTCCAGGCGAAATGAACAAGAACCAAACTGACTTGACTTAATGCAAAGCATCTTTGAGAGTTGGAACGTCGCCGCTAAAATAAATTGCCACCCTCTTCTGCATGCATTCTTTAAGCCTCATCAATAATTGACAATCAGCATGCACCTGAAAATGGCAAAAGGCACGGGAGGACAGGTGTGCAGGGCTGAGCTTGGCTGAGGAAGCCAGTGAAACAACAGCTTGCTCTCAGTGGGGGACCCATAGGAGCAGGTGAAAAGATATCCATTGCACCTATTTTACAGTGTCTACCTGACACCACTTTCGAAAGGGAGGGAGTGGTGGAGGAAGGGAGAAGGGAGCTTTGGTAGTACAGGAAGCCGGACGAAGTAGATGAGAGTGCAAGGTGCAGACGGCCAGGTTTGGGTAGCAGGGAACGAGTGCTGCAAAGTTGCAAAGTCAGTCCGTCAGAGGAAAGGCCGGGCCACGCGAGGGTCAGCCGTGGGGACGTCACTGTCTCTTATGAGCTCAACCCTAGCGTAGTGCATGCGAAACACAGAGGTCAAAGTCACAGAGTTCCGGGGTTTTGAAGAAGCTCCATCGTGGATTCCATCATCTGTTATTCACCTACTGTATATAATCAGCCTGAGAGCTTATTTAAAGTGAATAGGTCTTTCATTTATCAAATCAAAGTGTAGGTTTTTCTCTGTTTAAAGAAAAGTTACTTTTTTAAACCAAATCTGTATTTTGGATGTAAAATGGCATGTTATAGTTGTGTCCAGACTGGGTTTTTTTTGTGCAAATTGTTGTTTTTGAGAAACTTACGCCAACCAGTGATACGCTACCTCATCATCGTTGAGCAGTATGGGGGAGCCCGAAAACATTGAAAGGCTCCAAAAACACCCAAATACTCCTTTTAGAAATGAAAACGCTCTCAGTATAGTGATGCAAGTCTTTAAACGTTGTACACATGAAAATGTCATTCCGAACTTTAGCCGCAAAGTTATATACCATTTTGTGTGACTCAAACAGTTTCCCCTATGCAGCTGTTCCATTCTCATTGTAGCCTGCTGCTACACTGAACAATAACATAAACATGTAGTGTTGCTCCCATGTTTCATGAGCTGAAATAAAAGATCCCAGAAATGTTCTATACACACAAAAAGCTTATTTCTCTAAAATGTTGTGCACAAATTTGTTTACATCCTTGTTAGTGAGCATTTCACCTTTGCCAAGATAATCCATCCACCTGACAGGGGTGGCATATCAAGAATCTGATTAAACAGCATGATCATTACACAGGTGCACCTTGTGCCGGGAACAATAAAAGGCCATTAAAATGTGCAGTTTTGTCACACAACACAATGCCACAGATCTCTCTCAAGTTGAGGGAACGTGTAATTTGCATGCTGACTGCAGGAATGTCCACCAGAGCTGTTGCCAGAGAATTGAATGTCAATTTCTCTACCATAAGCCGCCTCCAACGTCATTTTAGAGAACTTGGCAGTACGGCCAACCAGCCTCACAACCGCAGACCATTTGCATGGCGTCGTGTGGGCGAGCAGTTTGCTGATGTCAACATTGTTAACAGAGTGCCCCATGATGGCAGTGGGGTTATGCTATGGGCAGGCATAAGCTTCGGGCAACGAACACAATTGCATTTTATTGATGGCAACTTGATGCACAAAAAATACGGTGAGGAGATCCTGAGGCCCATTGTTTAAGCTATCTGTGACCAACAGATGCATATCTGTATTTGCAGTCATGTTAAATCCATAGATTAGGACCTAGTGAATTTATTTCAATTGACCAATTTCCTGATATGAACAGTAACTCAGTAAAATCAATGAAACTGTTGAATGTTGCGTTTATATTTTTGTTCATTATAGAATGGACAGAGGCATCGGTCACGTCACAACAATAGAATATAATGTTGCGGAATTACATTTTAATGCGTACAACATCTTAAGACCTACATCAATATACTGAGAGCTTTGTTGTTTTTAAAAAGGTAGTGTTCGGTGTTTTTGGAGCCTTTGCTCATGTTTATCTGCGGCCCCATACTGCAGAACAAGCAATGAGGAAGTGTATCGCGAGTGGGGTAAGTTTCTCAAAACCAAGCAAAATCGCCCAAAAAGTGTATGGAACCTTCTATAACAGAGAATTTACTTAAAATTGAGATTTGGTTGTAAAAAAGTGAACTTCTCCTTGAAGATAAATAATCCTCTGCCACCACAACCCCACCAGCAGGGGGTATCCTGGGCTATGAGGTCTGGCTGACCAGTGGTTCCCACAGCGAGGTGTGTAAACTGAGCCAGAGGGCCATCCCCACAGCTCCAGTGATATTAATACTGACCACATAGAGCCAGGAATAACATAGATCTTCAGCTGGGCTGTACTCCATCTACAGTCATTTACAGGCTTAATTAAGGCCTCTGCACCCGTCTTTCTCCCATTTCATTGTTCCACTTTTTTAATGAGCCTTTTCATTCACCCCAAATGAGCCCTTTTATTCGCTCGGCGAGGAAGAGGAGTGTGGGGTCTAAAACAAACTCCAACCGGGACTGTCTGGGACGGGTGGCCCGGGTAGGACAAGGATGTGGGTTCCCCCCACTCTTTTTCTCCCCCTCCCTGCAGCTTGTGGCTGGCCTGGGACACCTAATCTGGTTCATTAATTCTCCCAGTCAACCATCAGTCCTGGGCTCTCACAGCCTTGTCTGGTTTCAAACTCTCTACAGCCCAGGCACCTGGGCCAATACCTGGCTGGCCCACTAACTCCAAATAGGATAGAGTACACTCAGAAAGATTCATCCAATTTAACAGGTACTGTACTTTACACTGGCTCTGAAAAATAACCCTAATGTTTTAAAAAAGCTCATTGGCAGTTTTTTGGAAAACCTTCAGCCACTGATCACAGGTATGGCCACCGCTTACCTAAGCAAAACAGGCTGCTTTTTATAGCAATACACGGCTGATAAAGCAGTTGGATTCAGGTAGCTAAATATAACAGCTATGCAACAAATATCTAAAAATAGTCTGTGACAAGGGCCAAGAGGAGAGGAGGTGGCCGGAGCAGGCAGGCTGTGGCCACAGTACCACAACTCATTCAGCGGGAAGATGGAAACAATTAGAGTTAAGGAGGACCTGCTCTGCGTTCACCGGCGGATGGCTTGGATTTGGGGCGAGGAGGATCGCGGCCGGGCCCACTGATTGCAGGAGGATGTATCCACTTTAGGAGGCAGGCGACCTCTCTCACTTTCTCCAGGCCACAGTGGAGGTTGAGGGGCTGGGAGGAAGGGCCCGTCGTGCCATAACTACACTGACTGTACCGGTGTGGATTCAGCTTAGCTGACCACCATTTTCTCCCCAGTGTGCTCAAAGAAAACAAAGAGCATATTGTTGTTGTACATACTGTAGACCCTGTAAAGGGAGCCCATGTGGCTGTAATGTGTGGACACCTGCCTGCCTTGTCTGCCAGCCCAGTGGGTCACCTTGCTCCTCTGAACAGATGGCTGCCTTCGCTGGCTCCCCCACCACCATCATCACTACCACCCAATGGTAAACAGATATGTTGCTGTGGTTTTCCTTTCATCATCCAAAAACAACACTAATATGTACTCACACGCTCACAGTGAGATCTAAATGTAGAAAGAGAGAAAGCATCAGTATTACTCTCGGCTATAAGGTCTTTCCTTGACCTCTGTGTTGGTCTGTCTGCATCCGTCCATCTAGGATCTGATATTTGGAAATAATGGACTGTCAGGTTTTACTTTTTTTTTTTTGCATCTACCCCAGTTCTCCACCATCTCCTTGCTGTCCTAACTCCCCGACTTCCCAGTATGTGCTCCGTACCCTAACCACATTCTGTGTCCTACCCTCTACCCCCATGCCAGGCAGTAGGAGGACAGCCGGCCCCCTGCTAAGACTCCCTGCCAGCCGGCCCGGACAGCCAGTGTGGGGGCCTGGAGCTCCTGGATGTGCCAGGCAGGGCTACAGATGTGCTGCCAGCTTTGCCAGGGGTCACCTTGGAGTGGCCAGTGGCAGCCTGTCCCCCGGCTGCAGCTAGCTGCCAGCTTAATCCGCCACGGGGGGAGGAGAGGGGCCAGCCAGCCAGTCCTCTGGATCCCTTACAGTCAACCTCCACTTTTACGGCCACCACTTCACCATCTCCCTCTCACTCCACCTACCACTGCGCTGAGATCAGAGTGAGGAGCAACTACAGAGCTGTTCTCCATGGCTCTGCTCACTATGAGTAGAGAGTAAACAAGGACAGTCCCCCCTGTGAGAACTTCCTGTCTTTTTGTGAGGAGAGGGGCGGGTGGGTTGAGAGTTGAGAGGAGGACAGCGGCCTCTGGAGATGCCCCCACCAGCTGCTCGCCCTCCCCTGGGTTGAGGGGGTCGGCGGCTCCCCGTCGGAGGCGTGTGGAACATGGGCGACAGGCTCGAGGGGGTCAGCGGGTGCCCCTGGCTGGACAGCCATAAGTAATGGGGCCCTGCGCCTAAACAGGCACCGCTCTGAATCAACTTAATTAGATAGGAGGAAGGGGGGTGACAGGCTTGCCACGGGACAAAACGGAGTAGGAGTTTTACACACGCAGATAAAAAGGATGATCATTCTACATTAGCGCTGATGGGGAATTTGCTGACCCTACATGATTTGGGATGCTGAGAAACTCCTCCAAGCATCTTTTTACTCCCATCAGATGACCAGGCAGTTTAGACTTCAGAGTAGAAGCTGAACCTGCAGGGTTTTAGCTAAGTGAAATAGGCAATAGACAGATGCTTCCACAACAAATGAGAAGTCATTCTGTGATCCCCTGCTAGTTAAACTCCAGATGTAAAAACACTTTGTTTAGATACTTCACCAATGTGTCAGGGTGAGTAGAGCCCGACCGATATATCGGTTCACCGATATTGTCGGCAGATAGGGGCCTTTTAACACTATCGGCGTCGGCTGATAATTCCATCGATAAGCAATATTCCAAAAATAGGATTTTAAAAAATTCTCATGCTGATCTGAACGCTTGCGACCATTCCCATAATGTGTCAAGCACAATGTAAGAAATGATGTGTCAAGCACAATGGTGATGATGTGTCAAGCACAATGGTGATGATGTGTCAAGCACAATGGTGATGATGTGTCAAGCACAATGTAAGAAATGATGCGTCAAGCACAATGTAAGAAATGATGTGTCAAGCACAATGGTGATGATGTGTCAAGCACAATGGTGATGATGTGTCAAGCACAATGGTGATGATGTGTCAAGCACAATGGTGATGATGTGTCAAGCACAATGTAAGAAATGATGTGTCAAGCACAATGTAAGAAATTATGTGTCAAGCACAATGGTGATGATGTGTCAAGCACAATGGTGATGATGTGTCAAGCACAATGGTGATGATGTGTCAAGCACAATGGTGATGATGTGTCAAGCACAATGTAAGAAATGATGTGTCAAGCACAATGGTGATGATGTGTCAAGCACAATGGTGATGATGTGTCAAGCACAATGGGGATGATGTGTCAAGCACAATGGTGATGATGTGTCAAGCACAATGTAAGAAATGATGTGTCAAGCACAATGTAAGAAATTATGTGTCAAGCACAATGGTGATGATGTGTCATGCACAATGGTGATGATGTGTCAATCGCAATGGTGATGATGTGTCAAGCACAATGGTGATGATGTGTCAAGCACAATGTAAGAAATTATGTGTCAAGCACAATGTAAGAAATGATGTGTCAAGCACAATGGTGATGATGTGTCAAGCACAATGGTGATGATGTGTCAAGCACAATGGTGATGATGTGTCAAGCACAATGGTGATGATGTGTCAAGCACAATGGTGATGATGTGTCAAGCACAATGTAAGAAATCAACATTTGAAGCGTGTTTTTGGGACAATCGCTGCTTTGGATGTCAATTTATGAGATTTCAGTATGGAACAATTCAACTACAATTCAACTTTTTCATTTTCCCAGCGTAAAACAGTATATCGGCAGAAATAAAATCGTTACGTTTTGTCAACCCCCCCCCAAAGAATTGGGAATCGGACCTACAAAAAAAATAACATATCGGGGCCCATCCGCTACATTTAAGGCAGAGAGGGTTGCATGAGAGTGGCACTTCCGTGACCTCTGGTAATTAGGCCAACTCTGATACCGTGCGACGCGTTGGGCAGTGTGTCACAGTAATCATTAGGGAGGGGCTCTTCTCGTTTTAAATCAGATTTCCGACACGGTGACATCTGTCCGCTTCCGCCGCTGTCCTCTGTGTGTCCCCGCAGCATTGCCACCCAGCCACCGAACAGTCAAAGCCCCAAATCACCGCCCGCATTAGCTCACCTAATCTAGCCCCGCCACTTTTAATGAACTAAGTAGCAATCTTGATTTTATTTGCTGGAATGGCCAGCTCATTTGTTAAATTGTTAGTGGGCTTTTCTGGTAATCAGCGTGATTGGTTTTAAAGTCTTAATGGGTCAGCAATAGCTACAGCCACACAGTGGATGCATTAGCAATCATTGAAAAGAAGATGCTAATGGCTTGGTACTGGTGTGTGAAGAGAAAAATCTGAAATATATAACTGAGGCTTTGATAAGAAAATGATCAACAATTATTGAGATGAAACCATTATGCCGTATCATGTTTAGACGAGAGATCTCTCCTTCACACACACACACACATTACCCTGAGCTTAACCAGCTGTGCACCCCACAGTTCATATTTCATGCCTTTCGGAATGAATTGGGTCTGGGGGCCAAACAGAGAGGATTACCCCTTTCACATGTCAGTTAGTGAGACAGGCTTGAAGCAGGGCAACACTGGGACTTCACAGAGCCTACAATCAGATGGAATTACTCATGTCACTATACCAAAGTCACAGGGACCATTATACACAGGGGTGTAAGGCCAAAACAGTGAAATACGAGGTCTAATATTTCAACCGCGGGGAGGTTTCTGCAGCCAATTCCTCATTTACAACTACTGGCACAGGGAGATGTCACATCTCTGATTGTAATGAAAAGAAAGAGATGGGAGTTAGGGGTAGACATCTCCGCGTTAATGCACCACCTGCATAACATTTACAGTCCTCCTAATGGCTCATGACTGTGATTCCACATTATGAAATAGGGAAAGCGTGGACATTGACAATATTCCCAACTGTATCACGCCTTCAGTTCAAACTTGGGAAATGACATGTTAGAGGAAGATGGAGAGAGTGGCAAGAGCAGAGTTAATAAATACTGGCAACGATCCAGATATGCCAATAAACCATCTCTCCCTCACGCACACCAAACACCCCCCTACCTCCCTTTTACTGGAGAGACTGACACCTTTTTTTTGGCAGCAAAGTGGCGGGTGGCTAGAGACCAAGAGGAGAGGTATGGAGAGAAAATTATCACTTTTCGACACGTACACACACTATATATATTTATACACACACACACACACACACACACACACACACACACACACACACACACACACACACACACACACCTCTTCCATACACACACACACCTCTTCCAAATACCAGATGGCATTTCTGGAATCCTTTTCCTTTTTTCTGGGACCATTACAAAAGAAAAACTCCCAAAAGAACACACTTTTTCAAGTCAATACCAGTCATACACGAGTATATATACAGTAACAGAGACGTTAAAAGCTTATAGGTTTTATTACGGCTAGAGGTTCAGTAAACTCTGTAAACAAACAAAGGAGCATTGCTGGTTGGAGGCAGGGAATCAGCCAGGGCTGGAAAACAGAGCGTAACCAAACTGTGGGAGAGAGCATACGCAGGAGCCAGTGTCCATGATTGTTTGATATTGTGCCTTGAGTGGCACAGAGCCATGGCAGAGGGAAAAACAATCCTCACTTTGTTTAGCACCCCCTCCCCTCAGGTTTACCGCTCTCCTCCTAGGGAGGGGAGGGGGGGGCAGAAAAAGAGAGTGAGGGAGAAAGACAGAGGCAGTCTGGATCCCTGGTGAGTGACACCACTCACATACGCCATCCCACTCTACCAAAGTGAGCTCTAAGCACAGTGTGGTAGAGAGCTACAGAGGCTGTGTTTCCACTCATACACCTGCCACTAAGCTAAACACTAATGCACTGGGGGATAATGAAAGAAGCCAGCCCATCGACAGTAAGAATGTGAAGATGAACAATTCGACACGTTACGAGTGTAGTGTAATTTGATCACCCTTAATTTGATCACCCTGTTGCAGGAGAATGCATGAGATTTAAAATTAGTTGTTTATTTGAGGTTGAAAAAGGCTTCCGA
This sequence comes from Salvelinus fontinalis, assembly GCF_029448725.1. NCBI lineage: Eukaryota > Metazoa > Chordata > Actinopteri > Salmoniformes > Salmonidae > Salvelinus > Salvelinus fontinalis. Next base: position 46,712,091 of record NC_074678.1, on the reverse strand, counting down.
AGTTTGTAATTGCCACATCAATTTCAGACTTGATTTTCCGTAACGAAAAATGGATCAACTCCAACCCTTTCCTGCTGTAGCAAACTAGCTCAAATTAAGATCCAACATGTGTACCACGTAACTAACCGACTAACATAAATCCTTCCCTTGGCTTTGAGTTAAATCAACGATCTGTCAGAGCGGAAATTGCAGTGGGTCAGTCACTGATATATACTGAACAAAAATATAAACACAACATGCAACAATTGAAAAGATTTTACTGAGTTAAAGTTCATATTAAGGAAATCAGTCAATTGAAATAAATAAATGAAGCCCTAATCTATGAATTTCACATGACTGGGAATACAGATATGCATATTTTGGTCACAGATACCTTTAAAAAAAGTAGGGGCGTGGATCAGAAAACCAGTCAGTCCATTTCCCTCATTCAGCGTGACACATCTCTTTTGCATAGAGTTGATCAGGATGTTGATTGTGACCTGTGGAATGCTTTTCTGTGGAATGGCTGTGCGAAGTTGCTGGATATTGGCGGGAACTGGAACAAGCTGTCATACACGTCGATCCAGGGCATCCCAAACATGCTCAATGGGTGACATGTCTGGTGAGTGTGCAGGTGTGGAAAAACTGTTATATTTTCAACTTCCAGGAATTGTGTTCAGATCCTTGCGACATGAGGCTGTGCGTTATCATGCTGAAACTGAGGTGATGGCGGGCGATGAATGGCATGACAATGGGCCTCAAGATCTCGTCACGGTATCTCTGTGCATTCAAATTGCCATCGATAAAATGCAATTGGGTTCGTTGTGCGTAGCTTATGCCTACCAATGCTACAACCCCACCGCCACCATGGGGCACTCTGCTTACAACGTTGACATCAGCAAACGCCACACACGTGGTCTGCGGTAGTGAGGCTAGTTGGACGTACTGCCAAATTCCCTAAATGGTATGAACATGTAATTATCTGGCAACAGCTCTGGTGGACATTCCTGCCATCAGCATGCCAACTCCATGCCCACTCAAAACTTGAGACATATGTAGCATTGTGTTGTGTGACAAAACTGCACCTATTAGAGTGGCCATTTTACTGTCCCCAGCACAAGGAGCACCTGTGTAATGGTCATGCTGTTTAATCAGCTTCTTGATATGCCAAGATATCTTGATATGCCAGATATCCACCTGTCAGGTGGATGGATTATCTTGGCAAAGGTGAAATAGCTCACTAACAGGGATGTAAACAAATAAGTGCATAATATTGTACAGAAATATATATTTTTGTGCATATGGGTCTTTTATTTCAGCTCATGAAACATAGGACCAACACGTTACATGCGCCGTTTCTATTTTTGTTCAGTGTAGTTGCGGCAGGATAGGTTGGTTTCTGTGAGTCTCAGGCCCATCATGGGCACACGGAGTGGGAGTGGGAGTGGGAGCATCTTCTTCAACTCCCATTGTCCCGTCCCCCCCAGCAAGACAAGCCCCCAACAATTCAAGCCTTGGAAAACGGCACCAGACTGGCCCAAAGAACCAGCTGTCTTGGCCAGTAGCCATCGTTCTCTGGGGAGGGACATAGAGACGGGTATAGCGAGAGAGAGAGGGGTAGGGGAACGGGGTAGGCTGGAAGTGGAGGGTGGGATGAACATATAGAGCGAAGGAGGGGGGGTGGGTGGCGTTCCTTGCAGAGCCATGCCAAGAATAGAAAGGGGGCCTTTTTCTCACACAGTGACCCATGACCCACACCCCCCTCCCTCAACCAACCACCCCCCATCCCAGGCCCAGACATGAGGGATTTCACACGCATCTCTTCCACACAATTGATCCCTTCATTCTACAGCAGAGAGGAGTGTGGCTTAGACAGAGCAAGAGAGAGGGAGACAGGTTGAAAAAGAAAGAGAGGGGAAGGGAGGGGGGGGGGCGACATAATTTTGACACCAGTGAAGCTTTCGAAACACTTCAACTAATTTAAAATCAGATGTACCTTAAGTCTTCCATTTGAATGACAAAATATATGAATTAGTGATGCAGCACGTTACAGTATGGGCAGTCTAAGGTGGAGTCTTGTTTCCCTCCCGCCTACATTTGGAAGCTGATCGTAGCGAAGGTCACGAGGTGAGGGTTTAATTGATACATCTTAAGACTCTTTAGGAGCTGGTACTGCTCCACTGACCGATTAAAAAACACCAGATCAACATAAACATTAAATAAAGGGGCAAAATAATTATGGATTAGAGACAAAAGTATATATGTGTGAGATGATTCAAGGTCTCTCAAGTCCTCATGTCATAACAACAAGATGCCCAGCACTTCAAGCTAAGCCTCCTCCACCCTCTCTCGCTCTCTCCCCACCCGCAAAATATTTGTCGTATCTCATGCCCTACACTTGTCTGTCCAATGCATGTAAAAAGCTTGCCCACTCCATAGCAAGCTGCTCTATCTGCACTGATTGTGCAGATAGTAATTTAATATTGCGCTAAATGTATAAAAAAAAACATTATTTCAGAGATTTAAAATAGAGGTTGACCGATTAATTGGCATGGTCGATTAATTAGGGCCGATTTCAAGTTTTCATAATCGGTAATCGCCATTTTTGGATGCCGATTATGGCCGATTATATTGCATTCCACGAGAAGACTGCGTGGCAGGCTGACCACCTGCTACGCGAGTGCAGCAAGGAGCCAAGTTAAGTTGCTAGCTAACATTAAACTTATAAAAAACACAATCAATCTTCACAAAATCACTAGTTAACTACACATGGTTGATGATATTACTAGTTTAACTAGCTTGTCCTGCGTTGCAAATAATCAATGTGGTCCCTGTTAATTTATCACTGAGTAACAGCCTACTTCGCCAAACGGGTGATGATTTAACAAGCGCATTCGCGAAAAAAGGACTGTCGTTGCACCAATGTACCTAACCATAAACATCAATGCCTTTCTTAAAATCAATACACAAGTATATATTTTTAAACCTGCATATTTAGTTAAAATAAATTAATGTTAGCAGACAATATTAACTAGGGAAATTATGTCACTTCTCTTGCGTTCTGTGCAAGCAGAGTCAGGGTATATGCAGTAGTTTGGGCCGCCTGGCTCGTTGCGAACTGTGTGAAGACTATTTCTTTCTAACAAAGACCATAATTAATTTGCCAGAATTTTACAAAATTATGACATATCATTGAAGGTTGTGCAGTGTAACAGCAATATTTAGACTTATGGATGCCACCTGTTCGATAAAATATGGAACGGTTCCGTATTTCACTGAAAGAATAAACCTTTTTGTTTTCGAAATTATAGTTTCCGGATTTGACCATATTAATGACCTACGGCTCGTATTTCTGTGTGTTTATTATATTATAATTAAGTCTATGATTTGATATTTGATAGAGCAGTCTGACTGAGCAGTGGTAGGCAGCAGCAGGCTCGTAAGCATTCATTCAAACAGCACTTTCCTGCGTTTGCCAGCAGCTCTTCACAATGCTTGAAGCACAGCGCTGTTTATGACTTCAAGCCTATCAACTCCCGAGATTAGGCTGGCTATACTATAGTGCCTATAAGAACATCCAATAGTCAAATGTATATGAAATACAAATGGTATAGAGAAAAAAAATCCTATAATTCCGATAATAACTGCAACCTAAAACTTCTTAACTGGCAATATTGAAGACTCATGTTAAAAGGACCCACCAGCTTTCACATGTTCTCATGTTCTGAGCAAGGAACTTAAGTGCTTTTAATGGCACATATTCCACTTTTACTTTCTTCTCCAACACTGTGTTTTTGCATTATTTAAACCAAATTGAACATGTTTGATTATTTATTTGAGACTAAATAGATTTTTATTTATGTATTATATTAAGTTAAAATAAAAGTGTTCTTTTTAGTATTGTTTTAATTGTCATTATTACAAATATATATATAAAAATCGTCCGATTGATCGGTATCGGCTTTTTTTGGTCCTCCAATAAATCGTTATCAGTGTTGAAAAATCATAAATCAGTCGACCTCTAATTGAAAAAGGAACAATATAAACCATTCAGAACTGTATCTTGCTGGTCAGAACAGAGGTGGGAAAAATGACGGTTCTGTTCAGAACTTGACGATCGTAAAATAATTCTGTTTCCAAACTGGTTTTCCAGCAGTCTACAAAGAGAAGCACATTCAATGTCAAAAGCGGTCTTATTGCCGTTATCCAGATTAAAACCAACCATTTCCGGGGGGATTGACAATTGATCCCTGTTTAAAGTATCCCCCTTTTTAAATGAAGCCATACAGAGTTGGTTACAACTCCAATTTCAAATATTACAGCAAATAATATGGCTAAACGCCAATGTACTGACATAGGAAAGAGACATTTTCTTGGAAAAGATATAAGGAAGGTATCATGTTGATGAATGACATTGTAAATAAGGACAGTCAAAATGTCATGCAAGCAATTAACAAAGGCGTATGGAGATATTTGCTCAATACATAAGTATTGCTTTGTCACAAAACTGGAAGATGGCAATTACTCAAAAGAGAAAATAATTAATTGATTTATCTGTCTCCAATGGAAAACCATGCATAGCTTATTAAAATGACTAGTATAAATCGTAAAATGGATCAGTTTGATAACTACACCGTATAAAATTGAAGATAGTTGCTTACAGATTTTTTCATGTCCAAATACCATGGCATCGGATTTATGAATTGATGTACAAAACAATTGATGCATCACTCCGTTTTCAATTGAATCTATTAAATACAATTCTTGCCACAAAAAGAACGCTCAATATATGGGGCACTGAACAGTCAGCCCTGTGCAGACTGCCACGAGGAAAGCGAATCAATAGATCCATCTCTTTGGGTACTGTCCATGGGTGGCTCGCTTTTGGAGTCAGGTCCAGGAGTGGTTGTTAAATAATCATGTGTTCAGATGGACCTACAAACAGTCCTTTTACGAGATCTGAAAAACCACGATCAATCAAAGAGAAATATGATTATACTCTTAGGTCAAGTATTTATTTTTAGGGCAATCTCGGTTGAAATTGTACAGAGAGGTTCAAGACCCTTGTAAGACATAGAAATCGTAAAATGGTAGTGTACGGGGAAAGATTGGTTAGTCTGTGGACACCTGAGGGTTGCAATTAAGGTTGGAGTGATTGGCTGATACACTCGATTCCAAGTGCGATTAGCAAAGAAATGACAGACAGATATACAGCATTGGTGAGGTGGGGCACTGATGTTGCGCGATTAGGCCTGGCTTGCAGTCGGCGTTCCAATTCAGCCCAAAGGTGTACTATGGGGTTGAGGTCAGGGCTCTGTGAAGGCCAGTCAAGTTCTTCCACACCGATCTCGACAAACCATTTCTGTATGGCCCTCGCTTTGTGCACAGGGGCATTGTCATGCTGAAACAGGAAAGGACCTTCCCCAAACAGTTGCCACAAAGTTGGAAGCACAGAATCACTGGAACTAAGGGGCCTAACCCGAATCATGAAAAACAGCCCCAGACCATTATTCCCCCTCCACCAAACTTTACAGTTGGCACTATGCTTTCGGGCAGGTAGCGTTCTCCTGGCATCTGCCAAACCCAGATTTGTCTGTCGGACTCCAGAGAACACCTTTCCACTGCTCCAGAGTCAGATGGCGGTGAGCTTTACGCTACTCCAGCCGACACTTGGCACTGCGCATGGTGATCTTAGGCTTATTTACGGCTGCTCGGCCATGGAAACCCATTTCATGAAGCTCCTGAATAATAGTTATTATGGTGAAGTTGCTTCCAGAGGCAGTTTGGAACTCAGTAGTGAGTGTTGCAACCGAGGACAGAGGATTTTTATGCGTTACGCGCTTCAGCACTCGGCAGTCCCATTCTGTGAGCTTGTGTGGCCTACCACTTTGCGGCTGAGCCATTGTTGCTCCTAGACTTTTCCACTTCACATTAACAGCACTTAGTTGACCGGGGCAGCTCTAGCAGGGCAGACATTTGACGAGCTGACTTGTTGGAAAGGTGGCACCCTATGACGGTGCCATGTTGAAAGTCACTGAGCTCTTCAGTAAGGCCATTCTACTGCCAACGTTTGTCTATGGAGATTACATGGCTGTGCGCTCGATTTTATGCACCTGTCAGCAACGGGTGTGGCTGAAATAGCCGAATCCACTATTTGGAAGGGGTGTCCACGTACATTTGTGTGTGTGTAGAGAGACAGACAGCGAGAGAGAGAGAGAAAAAAGAGAGAATTTTAACATTTTCCACCTAGTCCTCCAACCAGGGGAGTTGGGGCATAATAAGTGGATTAGAAATGATGTATGAAGTAATGTTATTTGATAGACTTCAAGTCTCTCTGCTAATTTCATAGCTGATCTATCCCCTAAAAAAAATATTTAAAAACTGTACTCATATGCTCTGTGGATAAGACCGTGATAATCTATAAGAAATGATGAAATAAACAATAAGATCAAATAAGGTATGAATGCTTTGTCAAATAGCCTGGGCTGAATCCCAAACGTCTCAACCTCAGTTCGTGTCTTTTTTAACATGCACGCTCGACCCAAAGCCGATTTTCTCCTTCCTGCTCTTCCCCTGTTCACAAGCCAACAACATCACCAGGTGCCAAATGAGAGCAGCCCTCCACTCAGCCTCATCAAGATCCGCCTGTATCCAAGAACAGCGTCAGATTGTCACTAGGGGTGAGAATTCTCCGATACCAAATTTGTCATATTACCAGAAATAAGCATATTCGAAATGTACTGTAACAAAAGGCCAAGTACATGAAGTGGCAACATGAGCACTCGATTCTAAATGTTACTTGTCTCCTATGGTCTTTCGCTTCAGATATACGTCGCAACACAAAGAAAGCCAAGACACCCTGAGGCATGGGTTTCTGCCTGAGACACTCAACATATGAACGGATATTACGGCCTTCTGCTAGCCATTCAGAATGTTCCAATACTATATTGCAAAAAGAAGCCTGAAGAGCCTAAAATCCCATCCAGACTAGAAATTCAAATAGTAACTCAAAATAAACACTATTCCTCAACTTGCACAGACCACTGTAGCGGTAGATCAACAAAGATGAGCTAATTTACCAAGATTTGAAATTATAGCACCAAACACAACTATACAGAATACGATCATTTGCAACAATATATAAACGGCAACATTTTTACTTCCTAGTTCAGTGTGGATGTAGAAAAACGAGTACACCTTTTCATTAAAACCTCCTTGACATAACCTATTCTAGAGGACAAACTACTAGCATTCCTAATCTTATTGTGGCCATACATACTGTACCTGCCCGCTAGCGTCTAGCAGCGTCACACAATGACCAATTCCCACCATTACCCTGGGAGAGAAGTGACTCATATCAGGCCGTTGATACAGACCCAGCTGACAGCCTGACGCACACTGGGAGCTATCTTACACTGTGCACCACCCGGTGAACGCACACACACACCTAGTCTGGAAGTCTATGTGAACCGGTAGATAATTTCCCAGGCTGTAGGGCCTATGGCTGCTCAGGCAGCGAGAGAGCGGGAGTGAAGGAGCATGCAGTGTTCAGGAAGTTCAAGCAGACAATTTTAATCCTCCAATTTCCTCCCCTCTAATCATCTCTCTCCAGTCCATAGAAGAGACCAAATTGGAAACATCTTGTGCACAATATGCCGCGAACACTGTAACTGCACCACATGGGCAATGCACAGGTAGCACGAACACGGCCCAAACACTGACAGTTTCATGTCTGTTGTGACGGTAACATGGTGGAACGGTAGATAAATTGAGTTTCTAAATTGCGCCAAACTGCTCATCGCCATCTCCGGTCGGGTGGAGTAATACAATATGGACGTTTAAGCATTTTAAATTAGCATAAAGCCGAACATTAAAACTCCAAACTGCTCACTTCTGCAATAATGAGTTTTTTTCAAATATGGGACGCTGTCATAAGCAATCTGGAAACATCATCTTCTTTCTTACTGTGCTAACTCGATTTATCATACAGCCACATGGACTTCTGGTGGTTTTACACTATCTAGACTTGTTTTGGGCACCCGTAGATTCAGCCTTAAAGGGATACTTCGGGATTTTGGCATTGAGGCCCTTTATCTACACTGAACACAAATATAAAACGCAACATGCAACAATTTCAAAAATTTGATTGAGTTACAATTAATGAGGAAATCAGTCAATTGAAATAAGTTCCTTAGGCCCTAATCTATGGATTTCACATGACTGGGAATACAGATCTGTTGGTCGGACAAAAAAGGTAGGAGCGTGGATCAGAAAACCAGTCAGTATCTGGAGTTACCACCATTCGCCTCCTGCAGCACGACACATCTCCTTCTCATGAGTTGATCAGTCTGTCGATTGTGGCCTGTGGAACATTGTCCCACTCCTCCTCAACGGCTGTGCAAAGTTTCTAGATATTGGCGGGAACTGGAACACGCCGTCGTCGTACACGTCAATCCAGAGCATCACAAACATGCTCAATGGTTGGTGACATGTCTGGTGAGTATGCAGGCCATGGAAGAACTACTGTAGGATGTCTTCAGCCTCCATACACTCTGTCTGCCATCTGCCCGGTACAGTTGAAATCGGGATTCATCCGTGAAGAGCACACTTCTCCAGCGTATTTCAGCTCACGAAAAATGGGACCAACACTTTACATGTTGCGTTTAATTTTTTGGTTCAGTATACTTCCCCAGAGTCCGATGAATTTGTAGACTCAAAAATTGTATCTATATGTCCAGTATGAAGGAAGTTACAGGTAGATTCACGAGATAATGCTAACTAGTGTTGGCGGAATGACTGGAAGTTTATGGATACTAGCAGATACCCATAGACTTCCAGTCACTGCGCTAACGCTAGTTAGCAATTGCACGAGAGTTAGTTAGCAACATCCTTCAAACAGCACACAGAGACTTAAAAATTCTATCCACGAGTTCATCTGATAAAGGGCCTCAATTCTGAAGTATCCCTTTAACCTGTGACTCTGGATGCAATGGTCCCATGTTATCATAATAGATGTGAGGGCTGGCTAATGAACACGACTTCACACAGAACAAAGACAATGCCGCTGCATCTTTACGGACACAAAGCCTGATTCATCAAGTTGGCAAATCAGAGTTTGATCTCCGGTGCCCCAGGAGAGCAATTCAATTGAATCATTTGATTCCTGAATAAACAATTGCAGTTAGACGACAAAATAATGAACACCAATTATGAAGAACATCTGCTGAAACAAGTAGGTGACAGTTTGTTCTTTTTTCCAGGGCAGGGATCTCAGGCTCATTTTCTCCCTTTTCAGCTTTGAGCTTCATTTAGAAGCAACACATAATAAAGGTGATGAGACACTAATTCCCAGTTATTTGAAAGTGACAGATCAGGTGCAGGGCATGATTTCCCCCCCACTCCAAATAAATAGGATAGCTATAGTTGCAGGGTTAGGGGGGCAGTTGGGGGTGGTGGTAAATGACTATGGTCATTATTTTATTCCCTCATGCCATACCCCCGCCCGCTCTCTGCCACTGGCTCTCACACACTCATATGCCCACTACTTACAGTAGGAGTGAATACTGTACACACACTGTGCACATTTGCCTGGTGGGGTGGGGGGGTCTGCTCACTGACAAGTGGATTATAGGAGCGGCACTTGTAGTGCAGCTAAAATCTCATTAGCCCCTCCGGTGGTGAAATATGACATGAGTGCAGCGTTAACACACTGGCGGGTCAGCCCGCAGCCCCCATGGCTCAGGCACAAACAGGGTTAATTAGAGTGGCCGACTTCAAACAAAGCCTTTATCACATAGAGCTGCTCGGCACAGCCACGGCACACAGAGAGCCCCGGCCCCCGCCACCTCTCAAAAGGCTAAATGATGAGTAACACGTGAAATGTACAGTGCACATGGAAAATAGAATAATATCAATGTCAGAAAAAGGTCATATTTCTTTGATGCCTGCTACTGGACAATATTTCCAAATAATGGAGAATATAACCAAATTTTCAAAGACAGGAACGGTTACTTTAAACAGACCATAGCGTGAAGTATGAAGAGAGACAAACCAAGCAAGTTCAGTAGAAAAGTAGACACACAGGAGGTGAGGTGTGCAGACTGAAAGGGCAACACTTATGACTAGTATCATTTGGATGTACTTAGAGTATGTTACAAGAGCGTAGCTCGACCCGAACTGACTGAGCCGGGGAGGCACGCACTTCTGATGTGCATTTGAACTGCTCATCATGAAAGCCCCTTTATGAACAAACCTTACAAAGACGAAACTCATGAAATATAAATTCATTTACAAGACGGCCCACTAAAAGAGCCCATGTCATACCTCTTAATTCTGAAATGCATTTCAAATAAGCAAGGTGTACGAGATTACTTAAGTGTAAAATCTGTCCATTTTGCCAGTGTAGTCAGTGAAAAAAAGTAGAGGATGGAGTCTACATCCCCTATATTTAACGAGATAGTGGCAAATGTGTGGAAACCACGGCCGAGGTGAAATGCTCACTAAAATGAACATGAAATAATACAAATGTAGGTATACAACAGATCACATAGAACATTCAGCAGTTGATGTAGCAAGTCCGATAACTGACAAAGCTAGAAAGCAAATTACAATGAATTACTAATTGGAAAATGTGGACTTATATTTACAATGTGGGCGATGAGGGTTTTGCCCTATCAATTACAAGACGGCTAACTTGCAATGGTAATAATGTGGCAAACCTTGAAGCAAATTATATCCATTTTGAATTATTATAAAGAGAGCAGAGACTGGCAAAATGGTCAGACCTACTTCCATTAAATAGGATGAATGCCAAATAACAGTTGAAACATTTGAACTCAAATAAAACTGATGAATTCCACACAGTCTGTGCTAATCATCTGAAATAATTACTAGAGCTGTGGCTCTGAAATTAAGCATATAATCCTCTTTCCGCTGTAACCTAATTTAACCTCCAGCGCCATTCAAAAATCTGATATAACATTTCAGAGGGATTAAATTAGTCGAAGCAACTGTTGACTAATTCAAGTGAATGGGAGCGCATGGATGGTAATTAATAAAAACAGCTTCCACTCCTCCTCTTCTAAACTGGAAACCATCTCGCAGCATTCCCATAATAACCATGTCATTGTGAACCTTTTGACTCTTTATTAATACAGCGAGAACACGATCCATTTGAAGAAACGTCATCTCAGTTTCCTTGGTCAACCACCTTAATACATTTAACATTCCACATTTTTGAAGTAGATTTTTAGTGTTGCCACAAGATAGGACATTTTCCAAGTGAGCTACTGATTTAGAAACAAATATGGTGTTGTGTATACATTTTTCCCAATACAATAAACAGTGGTTGTAGAAACCTATGAATCACATTTTCAGAGTAAATCAATAATGAATTGCAACACTCATGCAACATTACTTCACTATATTTACCAACATATTAATATAAACATTCACAGAAAAGACATTGTGTTTTATAGAATTTAAATGTCAAAACTCTCAATTATTTATTTTATATTAGATAAATGCAAGGTAGCATCTTTGAAATTCAACACCAGATTATGTATTGACAAATGTCTATTGACTGATAACTAAATTAATTCAAAGCTCTTCAGGTCTTACACTGCTTTAAACACAATACTGATTCATTAGTGTGCAATTACAGCTCACAAAATCACCTGTACAATCCACCATGCAACGCAGGAATACACATTTTTATATATATATATATATATATATATATATATATATATATATATATATATATATATATATATATATATATATCCCTGCGTTGCATGGTGGATTGTACAGGTGATTTTACATACTCACACATACATACACATAACTACCATATCTCATGAGGCGACTTTTTGACAAGTAAATCAATTACATTTTTGTAAGAACACGTGCAAGAGACCAACTGAAAGCTTCATTTTCTTTTAGAGGATAAAAGTTTTTTAAAAAGCAGCAAGAGATTACTCAAAATGAGCAAGTCCACGAACTGGGGAACATTCCCGCACATCCAGTCTTCAGCCCCATGGCCCCAGAGAGAGGGGGAGAAAGTGACAGTGAGGAATGCCCACACATCTCTACCCCTTTCCGTACAAAAACTAAACCACCACTACCTACCACCTCTTTCCCCTCTGCGACATGTCCCCCTCTGTAGTGAAGGTCTAAAACCAATTTCACTGGGACTCCGAATGAAAGTGACAGGCAGAGAAAGGCTCCTGTTTCTCTCCTTCTGCCCCTCATCAGTTCCCTACACACAGGCATGGAGCGCTGCTTGCTGACTGCCGCTGTGGACGAGGTGGCATGGGCGAGAAGAGGAGGGCGGGGGAGGCAGAGAGAAGGGGACAGCGGAGTGGAATTCTAAAGTTCATGGACTTCTTACAGAGGAATAACACAGCCATTGTCTCTTGGCAATACAACTACCTTATTTTATACAATCTGGCAAGGGACCTGCAGTGGAGAAAAGGACCAGTGCTCGCCACCACACTCCCCCTTCCAAAAATAATGATTCTAATTACACTGGCAATAATAAAGATAATAGTAATATAACGATGCCGGGGATAACGAGTCATCCCCTAATGAACACAGGGCACTGGGAGTTTCAAAGCCCTTTTATCCAGCCCGACTGGGCTCATTTGTATCTACTGGCCACAATAGACTATTGTGGATCCCCCTACCCCTCCTCGTCTCTCAGCAAAGTCTACAAATTCCACTCGTCTTTTTTTCTCCTTCGCTCTCCCTCCTTCCACTTTAACCTCTCCCCATCGCTGCTGGAGCGACAGGGCTGTCAAAGGTTGTCTGGCCTCGCTGACCACAACAAGCAAGTTAATCTGCCCCGGCGCTGAGTCCGACTCGTCCCAGGGCATGTTTTTTTTTTTTCTTCTTCTGTGCGCTTTAATTGCCGGCGCTGCTGCGTGTCAGAGCTCAGGAGCGGAGTGCGATGCTCCGCACACTCGGTAAACTAGAATGAACTAGAGGTCTGACAGAAACGGTGCAACACTTTTTGGTCCTTTTTTCAACGCCTTCACTCAACCTTCCGTAACTAGATGAGACGAGCCGACGCTGGCAAAATATTGGTTTACTTATGGCAAGGGCTGACTCATCTGTGCACTGCAGAAAAGTTGAATTACAGACAGCAGATGAATAGTTTTTTGTGAACAAAATATTTATTCCACAAATGGGTATTTATTTTCCTGAAGCCAAACTAAAGTTAAACACTGAACCAGAACAAATAAGTACAGCGCCGGCAGAACAATACTTCAGAACTGACATACTGAACTGAGACGACAAGAGACTTGGGAAAAAACAAAAACAAGGGGACATGAGTGACAAGGCTCCTACAGAGAGGACTGACATTGACAACAGACACAAAAACAAACCATCCACTATTTTAAAATCCACTCAGTGTGAAGTTGAAGAATGGAGTAAAAAAAAAGAAGATGCTTTTGTGTCTTTTTTAAAGGATCTAAAGAACAGGGAGGTTTTTTTAAAAGAACAAATGGGGAAAGAACACAGAAGAAAAAAACAGCTTCGGTTGCTGCCAACTTACCATCCACCAAGTCCTGGCTGAGATGTCGTAGCAGAGCTGCCATTTGATGGAGCCTTCCGTGGTTTTGCCTGCCATTACGCTGTCAGCAAGCTTCATCTGATGCTGGTGCACTCACCGGAGATAAGATAACTAATTGAGAAAACATTTGCACTGGCATGTTGGGCAACATGTAGCCCGCTCCATACCATATGGAATCATGGGTAAAAAAAAAAAAAAAAAAATCCTTGACAATGAACCAATCTCAAGCAGACCCCGTGGCAAGGTGAGCGGCAGTCATCTGCTCACAGAGCGCGCAGTCTTTCAAAAAAAAACACACACCAGAATGATGAGCTTTTTTTCCACATCACCGAGTTCTTGGGGTCATTTATTTCTCCCTCTGTAATTAGGGCTTGTTCTTCATTATCACCACCCCACCACTAGCCCTGTTGACTTGGGTCTGCACAAGTTCTTCTTTTTTTCCTGACTTTCTGATCCTTTTTTTTTTTGAGGAGTGGAGAGATTTAATAGGACAGAGTCAGGTAGAGAGAGAGAGTGAGGGCAGTGGGCTGAAGCGCTACAGGCTATTAGCCTGAAATTTCTGCCGGACAGATGGAACTGCTTAAAGACTATCATGCGATGTTTGGTTTTGGGCTCCCCCCCCCCCCCTCTTTTCCCTCTCCTGGCAAATGTCTATCTTTTGGCATAAATACCTCCAGACAATAGGATCCACTAAAGCCCATAAAAAATGGACATGGGGGTGCTACATTTTACAGGCTGCCTTACTTTACACTGCTAATATTAATTGATCTAGACAGAGTCCGGACATTATGTGGAGGAATTCAAGGCTGCGTGTAGCAATGCTGTCCAGAAGACACTTCACACCTTTAAAAATGGATACGTAAGTAACCAAACCACTTTACTTTGAGTGTAAAGTGCTGAACATAAAAAATGTTGAGTACTATTACAGAAGATATTCTATATACATCTTTAGAAATGTTAAATGTTCATCTTGACTTGAGTACATAACCACGTTCTCCATTGCATGTAGTACAATCAACACTATCTAGAATTTGATGACATAAAAAAATGATTTCATCCCACTTTTGTATGCCGTAAACAAATATAATGTACAGTAATACTCTGCTTTCTCTTTTCGGAGTCGTTGCGTGCTTTGAGCAGGGCTGGAGGGCCATGAGAGGTGGTGCCCGGCCGGTGCTCTCTGAAGCTCAGGTTCCTCATCAGGGGGAATACCTGAACCGGGGGAGGGAGAAGGAGACAGAGCGTCCATCAAACAGTTCTCCCATTGTAGCATAGCAGCTATGGAATTCGATTCCGCCAGAGATATGGAGAGCGCTTTGGGGAGGGGAGCAGAAGTGCACAGGTACACTGAAGACCAAAGACCGCACTGAGTGGTTTTGGAGGGAGGTAATCCTCATTTCACCTTTTGACAAAGTGACAACTTTTTTTTTACTTTCTAGTACACTATGTTCACCAATAAGTTAAGAAATTAAATGTTCCCGACCTTTCTCAGAATGGCTGAGATGTACGGCTAGAATGGTGACGCAAAAACTATAAGTATGGGGATTCTGATATAACCTTACAAATATGGATTCTTCATTAAAATGACCTTATTAAAAGAAATGTATCATCTCCGATGAAGATATCACGACTAAAGTGAGGCAATATATTACAATGCATCTCAATATTAAATGCGCAACATGCTATTTCATTGAACTTTTGATTTCAGGGACCATTTTCTCTAAATGACTACTTTCACCATAAATTAGATTTTTTAAATTTTGTTCTGTAATGATCAGTCTAGTTTATTTCTGGATATCAATGCAAGCTGTATTATAGAATTAAAAGTCAAGAGGTTAAGAATTTCTTGAATATAATCACAAGTAAAATAATACCTCCTATTTTCGTTTTGCATAGCTGACCACGGTTGTCATTGTAAGTCATTTTGCTGTTACATTTAGTGGTGATGATTGTTTGCAAAGACCAGAGCTGTGTGAAGTTCCAATTGGTTACTTGTTGTGTATGTGTGTGTGTGTGTGAGAGTGAAGGAGGGGATGAAAGCCGCGTCACGCGGCCAGCGAGGGGCTGTTCACTGTACACACCAGGTCAGCAGCGGCCAGACAGCCTCTACAGTCTACACCATGATCACTTGCAACGCAAATTGTAAAGCTTCATTACAACCCTTTGCACCTTGGGTTACAGTTTGACAGACAAATTAGTTAAGGACACATACCCGCACAGACAATGCTCTGAGGTCTGCATCATATACGATAATTAATTCAGCAAAAATGTTGACATTTCCGCCTCAAAAACACATTTGAAAAATAAAAAGATGAAATATGTAGATTTGATAAAAGTTGAATAATAAGAAAACGATCACATTAGGTTGCTACTGACTATTGTCACTGAGGTGAATAGATGTGAACTGTTATCCCCTTGTATGATATGGTACTGTATTATTTGTCACGTGTTTAGCTGATGTTATTGCGGGTGTAGCAAAATGCTTGTGTTTCTAGCTCCAACAGTGCAGTAATATATAACAAGTAATATCTAACAATACACACAATCTAAAGTAAAGGAATGGAATTAAGAATATATATATTTGGGACGAGCAATGTCAGAGCGGCATAGACTAAGATGCAGTAGAATAAGATAGAATACAGTATATATATATATATATATATACATATATATATTTATAATATGAGTAATGCAAAATATGTAAACATTATTAAAGTGATTAGTGTTCTATTATTAAAGTGGCCAGTGATTTCAAGTTGATGTATATAGGGCAGCAGCCTCTAATGTGCTAGTGATGGCTATTTAACAGCCTGTTGGCCTTGAGATAGAAGCCGTTTTTCAGTCTCTCGGTCCCAGCTTTGATGCACCTGTACTGACCTCGCCTTCCGGATGATAGCGGGGTGAACAGGCAGTGGCTCGGGTGGTTGTTGTCCTTGATGATCTTTTAGGCCGTCCTGTGACATTGGGTGCTGTAGGTGTCCTGGAGGGCAGGTAGCTTGCCCCCGATGATGCGTTGGGAGAGCCTTGCAAGGAAAACACTTAAAACATTTGAGGATACGAAAACAGAGCAAAAGAGTGAAAGCAGAAAGTCAATTCTGTCAGCTGACCAGTAGAAGGCAGTGTTGCACTGATGGGCTTTACTGTCAGAGTACTTCACAGTTCGATGAAGTTTTTACAAGTTAAGATTGACAATCACATTCTCTGTGCCATTTACATGCTATAAAAAAAAATACTTTTAATTCTCTCTTGCTTACCGTTTTAATCGGAGTATGTAATGTCATCAACAGCGCAATTTACTGTCAGAAGTCCTCCACACATTCATTTCTGCAATAAAAAAAATGAGAGAGCGTCAATGCCAATTCCCATATTATTTTTTACACGGACACCTTTATTTTAACCAACCGTTTACTAAATCATGTAAATTAGGCCGCACATAAAATATATTCATTATACAAATATAATGGAGCTGCCCGATTGGTGGTCTCTTACAAAACGTCCCTTGAATCATACAACACCATAGCAAAACAAAAAGAAATTGCAAATAAGACAAATGGTATAAAAAAAATCGACTTAGTTCTGTGTCACCACACACTTGGGAGGCAGACGTGCTGAATTGATTTACATAAGATGTGCATTATGAAATTTCAGTATATAAAACTGAACGCACTACTAATGCCTGGCAGATATGTTGTTTGAGAATAAAAGTTGGAGAAACAAATGTGTGTTCATTCTGAGAGGATGAAGGCATCATTCATTTTGGCGGCTCAGCGATTTTAATCTTTTCAGTTTACCCAATATGGTCACTGTTAAGTGACACATTGGTGCCTAACTACCACCTAACTTTTAAAAATGTATGTTTTTTTTTTTTAAATGATAAGCAAGCTAAGTCATAGTACGCAACTGTACTTTTTAACAGTTCTAAACTGAAACCTGGAAAAGGGAGAACGCTCGTGCACATTTTTCCAATGTATCACCAAATCCAATCACGTTAAGTTACTTCCTCTTGCTAACCATAATTCAAAATGCTGGGGGAAAAAAACATGATTGTCAACATGTGTTTTGCTTTCCCTCTTTGTGGAACATGGCTGTACCCCTAGGCAGGCCAGCGTCCTGCCACCCAGCGCTGTCCCGGCACTCTGCTCAGTGAAGCTCGCTGAAACCAGAGGAACAGTCAGCGCCAGTGTTCTGTATGATGTGTCCATACGAGGACTTGAGGTGGAGGGAACTAAGCTGTCCCGGAGTATCCTTATTGCCTCCGGGGGGGGGGGGATTAATCAAGAAGACTGATTAACCCAACTCCGAAACAAGTATCCTGCAGTACAAACACATTCTAATAGCTAAGTTGAACAGTCTTGGAAACTTCTTCCTGGGTACCTTTTCCCCTGTTTTTATCTGCCTTATTGGCACTTGCAGAACATAAGAAGCACCCAGTGAAGCATTTCACAAAACCCAGGAAGCTTTACTCCAAACAAGGGTGTTTATTTTCATGCATTTTTCCTCTCTGATTGTTGTCAGATGCCTTTGTGTTCCAGGTTGTTAAAACTGCAGAGGGGAAAGCATGCAGCAAAATAAACCATATTTATTATAGAATTGTCTATGTATATATTATATACGGTATGATCCATAAACGTCTTTTAACTTCAACTGCAGGAAATGATTAACCTAATGGCTCTATCAGGGCTGTCGGCCGTGACATCACACATCAGCAGTGCCGTGCCAGTGAAGATTCCTCGCATTCATTTCCCAAACATTGTGGCATTTAGGAGCGAGTGAAAAAGCAGCTGCCTGGACCCAAGCTCTTCAGTGCGACAGGCCTGATGCGTTTGGGACTTGGCTGGAGTCTCTTCTGAGCGAGGATGCGGAGTGAGGACAGTAAAGGGGACCTGCTGCACGTGTGCTCCAGCGATTAATAACACACCACACACACACACACACACACACACACACACACACACACACACACACACACACACACACACACACACACACACACACACACACACACACACACACACACACACACACACACACACACACACACACACACACACACACACACGGGCCTCACTTCCTTGTCCAGGCATCTGCTTCAGTGCACTACAAAATGGGTCAATTTGCCAGAGGACGCCAGAGGAAAACCATTCCATAATGAATCCATTGTGTTCCCAGAGCAACACATTTTTAAATCCCCCTGGAATCAACAGAGTTGAATCCAGCACACCATCTACAGTATATGTCTCTATTTAAAACGCAGAAGAGAATATACGTAAAACAACACTCACACAAAACATCGCCAACTCACATGTTATACCACCTACGCTCCAAGGGCAGAATTCTTGCTCGGGATACACACAGAACTTCAACTATAGTGCAAAACAACAATGCATCTCAAGTCCCCCAAACCGTGTTGTCCCCGTCTCACAAATATGAATCTGTGTAAATCAAATCAAGCCAATTATTCCGATCAAACCCACTGAAAGACAAGGACAAGAGAATCAGAGTATGAATAATGGATGTCACAAAAGAGTATGTGAGACAGCAAAACGCATAAGGTTAATAAATGCAGGTAGTGTGTCCAGTACACACCCTCCAGACCTGACACCTTACATTACAACCACCTGGTCCTATATACATTTGTGTGTGTGTGTGTGTGTCCAGACACACAGAATACTGAGTCTACAACCGGCCACAGAGCCCAGAGGGCTGGCAGATACGGGCTACAATAGAGGGAGGGGGAAGTATAGGAAAGGAAGGGCCATGAGTACCATCTGCCTCTCCAATGCTGACAGAGCCAAGACGTGCGGTCAATGGCTCTCCTAAACGGGAGATTTAAAATGTGCTTGCTTACTGCCATGTGCTTTCAGAGTTTAACTATGTCCAATGATATTGTGGGATCTGCTGTTTTACATGTCGACTTGGAATGAATCTATTTGTGCCTTTGACGCCAAGGGAAATTATTAGTGTCAAGGCCAATGATTGTACACAAATACTTTAATTTAAGTTGTGGCCTTTCAATCTTTCCAGCATTTGCAGTATGCTGCTTTTTAATGGAATGGTTAATTAGTTTTTTTTTTAATGACAACATGGACAAGGAATCTTTCAAATGTCACAAAAACATCCAAGAAAGTAGAAGCTTAGCAAGCAAACACAAACTTGAGTGACCCCCCCCCCCCCCCCCCCCCCGAACTACAGATTAATGACTGGCTAGCGTGCACGACCTCTCCCTGGTTTTATTTTCCTCCGAAAACAATCGCCTGGTGCCCTTGAAGGCTATTTATACCCTGGGACATTTAGCCATGTCTTAATGGATCATCAGGTTGGACTCATCAATTTTGGAGGGTGAGAGTTGATGGTCAAGTTGGCAGAAATATACAACTTTGGAGGAATTCCGTTTATGTCTCTATATTTTTTTTGCCTTAGTGACAAATATAAACAGGAGCCCTGTTCTCTCCTGAGGGCCCTGCAGACACTTGGAATTGTAGCCAAATGATGTCGAGGCATGACAAATGCCAAAGCGCTACATCTTCCCCAGAACAAGATATTGTGCAGTTGTGCCATTTAAAGTCGACAGGCACTACATGCTAGGCGGGGCTGTTACCCTGAGACGTGCCCGCTGCGTTGATGTCCATCTTGGCACATCATTCTGAATCAGAAAGAGTGGCGATGCGTGGCGGCCAAAGCTGTCATCCTGATGTCCTATGTCAGCCAGCAGCAACCCACGCTCTGCTCCTCTGACCTTCACTCATCCCATGGCTTGCTGGCGGCCCATGCCACCTTGTCCCCGCCCGGCTGCCCGGCAGTGAGCCCACAATCCAATCAAAACCTACTTTTAGAACATTCCATGCCATCGCCTACACACAGATGATTATGCACTGTTAAAGAGTACACATTTGATTAATAGTTTTCTAAATGATTTATAGATTTTACAATCTAACCAATTTGAGCTTACAGTGGTGGGACTTTTGCACTGGTACAAACCCTGGGAAGCGTAGGCCTATCCACAAGAGAAGGTAGATTGCTACACAATTGCAAACTCTTCATTAATTTGCATCCCAATATAAACTGGCCCACTCAGGAAGTGAAGAGGTATGACCGTCTAAGTCAGCCTAGAATTGAGATTTTCACACAAACCTTAGGCTATACTACCATAAAGGCCCGCACAGGCTGTACAATTTCGTCAGTCTTATGCCACGACTTCGCAGTCCCAGACGAAATGTCCATGTTGTAGGCTAATTATTATGTCTAGGTCTGCCGACTAAGAACCACTACGTGTGGTCATATTTTTTGAAACGGCCAATTATAGTTCCCAAAACAAAGTTCACTGCAGGCAGAACAGTGGTACTCAACTGGTTTTGCCTTGGGACCCAAATTGAACCAGGTCGTCTCAAAGAAGAATCGCCAAAATACAATCTGGAAAACTATTTTTGATGCTATATTGATAGTAAATGTAGCAATTATATGACAAGAGAACAACATTCCCACCTCTCATTGTCAATAATTAAATGTCACCTATATTCTTGATGAAGGTTAATAAACTCACTGGTTTGAGACTACACTATCAATCAAAATAGTGCTGCTAATTGCTTTATATTGAAAATACTGTGATTGAAGAAAACATTTACAAGGATGAAATACTTTTTTTAAAGGTAGTTCATTATCATTTCAACAGACTTTCTACCTGGTTGAAGCAGTTTAAGTTCAGACTGGAGTATCTTCATGTCATTTTCATTTCCCACAATATTTTTGTTGTTGTTGTAATTTTACTCAGACACCCGCTGTGTTAGGACACAGACACGAAGCCAACAACGTTTCACCACGTTGTTTGTGGTAATATGCCAACCATAATGCAAAATATTGCTGATTACAATGCTGATTGTCACCAAAAACGGTATTAATTCACTTAGTCTCCCCCACCTGATGTTTCTCCCAGTTAAGATAATCTTTGTTCGAGACTGGAAAGTACGTTGTGCGTGAATGACGGGACGGCACACACACTTGAAGAAAAGATTCCTTCTTCCATGCAAATGTTGCTGATTAGTATTCAGTTCGATAAAATAAGTCCCAAATGGAGGGTAAACAGATTGTTTTTCATCTGTAGTCTCCTGAAATCAGCCAAAACGAGCTGATTAATAACTCAATGCATGCACACACTCCGACTGAATATGCATTCACCTGTACTGTGAATAGGCAATAGGCGTAGGCAACATCTTGATTTACCCAGTATATCAATAGAGATGTACCATTCAAATAAATAATTCCTATTATGTTGCTATGTAGTTAGATTGGCAAATAAACTAATTGAATGTATGGTTGTATAATTTATTCAATAATGCATACATTCAAAAAGCAAACATTTCTAATGGAAAGATATTGAACTCAAAAGATCTGTCTGGATTAAGTGCCATTCTGTGACTTTAGCTAATATGCAATTTTTTGCTGTGGTACATTTTTGGTATCAAGTATCATGATGCTATCGTGATACTAAACCTGGCATCGAAGTCAAAATTCTGGTATTGTGACAACACTAGCAGCACCAGCAGTGAACAGAACTCCTTTCTAATCTTTGGGATTTTAACAGAATCACACCCAAAGATACAGCATTGTGGAACATTCTATAGGCTTCTGACAGCGTTCACATGCTCGTTGGATGTGGAGACTACCAATAAGGAGGTCCTAAGTCTGATATGATTGTGTTAAAGTGATTTGAAGTCAGAACAATTAAGGAACCGTTAAGATTTTAGCTAGCTAGCTAATGTTGCTAATATTAAAGTTAGCTAGCATGCTTAACATTGACAACATGGTCTAACTAGCTACATTATCCATTTTGATAAGTTTGTACATGTCAAAAAACGGATTTGTCGTCATCTTTTGTTTGAAAAGGGGTGATTCCTCACGAAACAAGAACAAAAACATTTTGGGAGATTTTCATGAAAAACATCCATAGAAGGGTCATTTGGAGGAAGGATTGTTGACATACACTACCGGTCAAACGTTTTAGAACACCTACTCATTCAAGGTTTTTATTTTTTGACTATTTTCTACATTGTAGAATAACAGTGAAGACATCAAAACGATGAAATAACACATATGGAATCATGTAGTACACAAAAAAGTGTTAAACAAATCAAAATATATTTTCTATTTGAGATTCTTCAAATAGCCACCCTTTGCCTTGATAGCTTTGCACACTCTTGGCATTCTCTAAACCAGCTTCACCTGGAATGCTTTTCCAGCAGTCTTGAAGGAGTTCCACATATGCTGAGCACTTGTTGGCCGGCTTTTTCTTCACTCTGCGGTCCAACATCGAAACCCATCTCAATTTTGTTGAGGTCGGGGGATTGTGGAGGCCAGGTCATCTGATGCAGCACTCCATCACTCTCCTTCTTGGTCAAATAGCCCTTACACAGCCTGGAGGTGTGTTGGGTCATTGTCCTGTTGAAGAACAAATGATAGTCCCACTAAGAGCAAACCAGATGGGATGGCGTATCACTGCAGAATGTTGTGGTAGCCATGCTGGTTAAGTGTGCCTTGAATTCTAAATAAATCACGACAGCGTCACCAGCAAAGCACACTCACACTGTCACACCTCCTCCTCCATGCTTTACAGTGGGAAATACACATGCGGAGATCATCCGTTCACCCACACCACGTCTCACAAAGACACAGCGGTTGGACACCTCAGACCAAAGGACAAATTTCCAACGGTCTAATGTCTATTGCTTGTGTTTCTTGGCCCAAGAAAGTCTCTTATTTTTAGTGTCCTTTAGTAGTGGTTTATTTGAAGCAATTCGATTATGAAGGCCTGATTCACAGTCTACTCTGAACAGTTGATGTTGAGATGTGTCTGTTACTTGAACTCTGTGAAGCATTTATTTGGGCTGCAATTTCTGAGGCTGGTAACTCTAATGAACTTATACTCTGCAGAAGAGGTAACTCAGGGTCTTCCATTCCTGCGGCGCTCCTCATGAGAGCCAGTTTCATCATAGCCCTTGATGGTTTTTGCTACTGCACTTGAAGAAACTTTCAAAGTTCTTGAAATGTTCTGTATTGAATGACCTTCATGTCTTAAAGTAATGATGGACTGTCGTTTCTCTTTGCTTATTTGAGCGGTTCTTGCCATAATATGGACTTGGTCTTTTACCAAATAGGTCTTCTGTATAACACCCCTGTATAACACCCCTAACTTGTCACAACACAACTGGCTCAAACACATTAAATTCCACAAATGAACTTTAAAGAAAGCACACCTGTTAATTGAAATGTATTCCAGGTGACTACCTCACGAGGCAAAGTGTGGCTACTTGAAGAACCTCAAATATAAAATATATATTGATTTGCTTAACACTGTTTTGGTTACTACATGATTCCATATGTGTTATTTCATAGTTTATGTCTTCACTATTATTTTACAATGTAGAAAATAGTAAAAACAAAGAAAAACCCTTGAATGAGTAGGTGTTCTAAAACTTGAAATTCCCACTCTGGAACTTTGATATGCCGTGGTCACATAACCAATCGTCAATCTCCAAGGCATTCCTAGTCGATCGCCAAATATTTCTGTAAAAACCCCAAAGATAAAGCCTTGCATTCCTACTATTTTTTTTTTGTCTCACGCTGTTGGTGGTAGGTGCACTTGATTCAGCTACCCTGTCAACACTTTGTATTCAACACTTTTATAGGTTATAAAAACCTGTTCTTCCTACTTCCACTCGCGCTACAACCAACACTGCAGCTGTAATGAATGAGTAGGAAAGTGTATTGATAGGCTTGCGTTATTATTAGCGGTTTGGGTCTTTTTTAATACCAATAAATATTTCACTTTTTCTGTTCATAGGAATAATAACATGAATTTGTGCATGAGGTGGAAATAATGTGGTGTGACTCGAGTTATGCCATCAGCTGGATGACGGTGTCCCTATTTGGTCAGTGTCAGCAGAGGGACATTGAGAGGCGGACCCCATTTTCCTCCTGATCTCTGCCTCCACTGAGACTGACCATCAGATGCAGGCACCAGTAAAATATGTAAATGTAGCTCACCTCAGCTGTGCCTGACAAGAAATACAACTGATCTGTTACTGGTGTGATCATATAGCCTACCTCAAATCGTGAAATCATTTTAAAAAATGGTCCGAAAAACAATGCATTGGCAGGGCATATTCAAGCAAAGCCAATATGTGGTGATAATATATTGGGCCTATATCCTACTGCACAAACCTCATCGCTACAGTACTGCTTTTAATAGGTTAATGTTGCATAGGCTTATGTTTTTTTAAGTCACGCTAAAAAAAATCTCAGCTTGCATTTTGACTCAAAGTGATCTTGACGCAGAAAAGTTTGGTTGGTGACCACTGCCCTAGAGTATATTATCTTTAACAATATATTGAAGATTAGCCAAATCAAAAATGTTAGATTTTCAATATTCATGTTTATATTTTTTCTATATTCATAAATTAATGTGAGACAATTGTTATTGAAATCAAAATACTGATATTACAGAGCAAGTGGTAAAGCTTCA
This sequence comes from Salvelinus fontinalis, assembly GCF_029448725.1. Lineage (NCBI taxonomy): Eukaryota > Metazoa > Chordata > Actinopteri > Salmoniformes > Salmonidae > Salvelinus > Salvelinus fontinalis. Next base: position 46,687,021 of record NC_074678.1, on the reverse strand, counting down.
TATTACACCAATATTTGCTTTGTAATTCATTATTTAATTATTTCTTAATTATGCATTAGATACATGTCAAATGTATATCCACATTCCTTCCTTCAAAAAGACCTGTCGATAAAATGAAAAAAATAAAATAAAATTGTTGTTGTTTTGTGAGGAATCACCCAAAGGAGAAAAACCTGCGGTGAAACGTCACAAGTCAACAATTCATTAGTCAGATTCCGTTTCTTCTGTTGCAGTCAGTGGTGGTCCGTCATTCATAGGATGTTAAAGAGCCCCACATCTTTGTGCAACAATTTTTTTTTGTGTGTGTGCTTTTTTTGGCATTAATACCTATCACATATCCCTTTGCAAACAATGTAAAAAAAAAAGCCAGCAGAAAATATGGAGCGTTGCGCCGTGATTGGCTCAGTGTTCTGTTACTCATGGGGACACCACGTCACCACCAAGTCTAAAGGTACAGCTCGAACATTCAAGTCCCTTGGGTGCTGCCATAGAGTTACATTAGAAGTGCCCATGCAATAATGCTCAAGGTCATTGGCCACAGATAAAATTACGTCAAATCACGTTATATCTACAGTAGCTTTTACTTTCAAAATCTTAGCTAGCAGTCATCATCATGAATGAAGTCGACAATCTACTGGCAAATCATTTTTAATCCTGTCATATGAAGAGAAATAATGAAGAGAAAATATAGATAAAACGTATCGGTGCTCATCGGCCATTGGACATTAACATTACACAACAAGTTGGAAATCGCAAATTCAACAATGAGTGGTTTGGAAGAAATTAGTGGCTAACTGCAAGCATTACAAAGCAATCATTAGCCTGCTATTCAGTGGAGTGGCTGTGTGGTCCCAAGTCTAAGATTAAGGGTCTCTTTTCCTAGTTTAAAATGATAACCATTCAACATTGGCCATGCTGTCAATGAAGAAACTCGGAAATGTAAAATCTGACTTTAGTGAGTTCAAGACAACTGGGAACTCTGGGAAAAATGAGCTACGACTGGAAAAATACGTGTTGAACTTTTATCCAACTCGAACTTTGGCCTCTTTCTAGAGCTACGACCTGAAGATCACTGAAGTCATCATGATTCAACCAGTTTCCAGTTGTCTTGAAAGCACCATAAACCCAAAGAATGACAGACTTTGATGACAAAATTTGCCCACGAAAGACCACCGTGCCACCTTCCTGTTCAAGTGAGCACAGCACAACAAGGTGAGTCCAAAAATGTCTTGTATGCTGCTGCATAAATGATGTAATATGCCAGGGAGATGTGTATACTGTAGCTAACATAGTAATACTAAGTGTATGTTGTGTAGTAAGCTGTTAGTAGCCCATGTGCCTCCCCCTAATAATTCGGTCTATTTTCTCCACTTAATTTTGCCTACTGTTCTGACTTGGTGGTGCACATGTAGCCTATAACCTGTTTTTGATAAATGTAATCATCGAATATTTTAAGAGCTTTCATTGTCTGCTTATATGCCCCCTTTATTTATCTTACGGTTCTGACTTGGTATACAGGGAGAACACTAAGAACGGCCCATGTTCTGAATTATGTCGCTGTACATTTCGAAAGTGCTGAACATATAGCTATATTGACTAGGTACGTCCTAGCTCACTCAATGTCTTAATCGAAATGACGGATTGCCTCTTATGTGCTTGTCGTCCCCTTATGCCATAGTTTGTACATCTCAATTGTCAGTAGAAACCACATTTGTTTAATCAAGTCAGCAATATCAGCTGTTTTTTTAAGGCAGTAAATTAGGCTGAATTAACTAGTTGCTGCCAGACAAGGCTCCGCTGATAGCCAGGTGTAGCAGTGGTAAGGTGTTGGGATAGCTTTATGTCGGCCCTAACAGTTTGTGGGCACCGTTTGTCACCGTTATAGTTCAATTAATGTATTGGTTAGTGTTGTGTAGTGGCTTTGCTGGCATGCATTCCACAAATATACACTGCTCAAAAAAATAAAGGGAACACTTAAACAACACAATGTAACTCCAAGTGGCCTGCTGGAGGTCATTTTGCAGGGCTCTGGCAGTGCAACTCCTTGCACAAAGGCGGAGGTAGCGGTCCTGCTGCTGGGTTGTTGCCCTCCTACGGCCTCCTCCACGTCTCCTGATGTACTGGCCTGTCTCCTGGTAGCGCCTCCATGCTCTGGACACTACGCTGACAGACACAGCAAACCTTTTTTGCCACAGCTCGCATTGATGTGCCATCCTGGATGAACTGCACTACCTGAGCCACTTGTGTGGGTTGTAGACTCCGTCTCATGCTACCACTAGAGTGAGAGCACCGCCAGCATTCAAAAGTGACCAAAACATCAGCCAGGAAGCATAGGAACTGAGAAGTGGTCTGTGGTCACCACCTGCAGAATCACTCCTTTTTTGGGGGTGTTTTGCTAATTGCCTATAATTTCCACCTTTTGTCTATTCCATTTGCACAACAGCATGTGCAATTTATTGTCAATCAGTGTTGCTTCCTAAGTGGACAGTTTGATTTCACAGAAGTGTGATTGATTTGGAGTTACATTGTGTTGTTTAAGTGTTCCCTTTATTTTTTTGAGCAGTGTATATTTTTTGCCCCACCAAGATTTACATGCTAAAAATTGGCACTGATCTGTTACAAGTTTTGCAACAAACGTTTACGCTAGGAACCAAACAGATGCAAACGGAACAAAACAGGTAAGGACCTGGGTTCTATTCATTACATATTACATAACATTTTCTCAGAGTTTTTCCAACTCGGAATTACTGGTGTTTTCAAGACAACTGGGATGAGTTCAAATTTGCTACAGCTTCCTAATGGTTGATTCAGATACGTTCCATGTGGAAAACTCTGAGCTCATCTTTCTACAACGAGCTTCCAAGTTGGGAATTTCCGAGTTGTCTTGAACGCGGCATAAGACTTGTAGGGTTGCTCAAATCAAATTTCCCAGTCAGAACTGAACACACCATATAGGCCTATCACAAGGCGCCGGGTTTCTATCAATAGCAATGTTTTTTTCTCACCCAAACTGCCCTCAACACAAGTTTAACTTATACAAATTATATTAAACTTGTGAATTGAATTGTAGCCTCCATAAAATATATTCAGAAAAAAAACGTTTTTACAGATTTTTTAGTAAGTGCCATAGCAAGCATGGCCTTGATATTTGTCGCCTAATTAAGAGTTTTACAATATAATTAAACAAGTCTTTACCAAATGTGTCTATTGATTGGGATGAAGAAAATGCGATTTCTATGACTTTACCGACTTAGAAAATGCTGGGCTAGTCCCACCTGTTGGTCTACCTTGTTTGTAGCCCGTGTCGTCTTCGTCATCGAAGCTCATCACATTTCGGTCGCCCATTACTAACCGTTTACTTGTTTAATAAAGGCCAATCTAAATCGTTTAAAATTGGTGTGTTATTTCAATGAAAATATTGGCAAAATAACTATACAGTCGAATGTTTTAGGCCTCGTACAACTACGGCGAGAAACAGAAACTACACAGGTGGGGGAGGGGGGGGGGGGGATCAGACGAACATCTAAAAGTAATTAACATGATAAAATACAATTATTATAAAAAATATTAGGCTATTTCTTATTTACCTTGGTAATACTGGTTGAATTTAAATGGCATGTATTTCTAAAAAAAATATTGTATAAAAATCCCTTTAATCTGAAATACATCATTATCATTCAGTATGCTGGCATCTTCTTGCGTCCATCATAATATAACTGAATAGAGCACAGGAAAGGGAAGTAAGAGTAAGGCATAGGTTACTATTGGTCATAATGAAAATAATAGGACTACTTTATATCTCATTTAATGAAGAAGCCAATAATTATTACATCTATGCCTTTTTTTGGAGGGGGGGGGGGGGTTGAGGGTTGCTTATTAAACTTCCCCCTTCTCACATAATGGCCCCATTGTTGTGACTGCAGATTAGTGACTGAAACTGAACTTCACAAAATACCTGCACTCACTTGAGTCAGTTACATGAAAGCTTGCATTTATTCCTCCTACCTTTGAAATCCTCTCTCAAGGCTGCTTCAATGGTTAGTCTGACCAGGTGGCTTTCATTTACATTTCGAGGTATGGCTTATGTTCAGCAGACCAAATTAGCCTGTCCGTCTCTGTGACAATACAGAGAAATCGTCTTTTGTTATCGGACCAGTCATTGATTGTTGAAGTAACTTTATTACAATTTTTGTTGATATACATTAGAGATTGCATTGCTTTACTAAGGTGGGTTTGTGTATTTGGTATTCAGACAATGCATAGGTGTTGAAAGGTAAGCAAGAAAACAACGTGGGGACCATAAATCACTACTTGAGAATGATTCCCCCCTTAGAACAGGGACATCCAGAATTACACCATACTGACTTGATGAATGGGGACATTAACTGAAAATCCCGACTATAGGAGCACAACGTGATATAAGGTTTTGGCTGTGGGCATTGCCAGTGAGATTAAGTGCTGAAAGAAAAATGGTCTGTAAGTGAGGAAAAAGAGAGACTTTTGAGGGAGGGAGTAGTAGGACAGGGACACAAAGGACAATGTGGGGGATTGAAGGTGATCTCTCTATTTCTCTCTTCTCGCTCATGCAAGCCCAAAATGAAGCCAAGAACTAAGCTACATAAACAGGTAATACCGCTTACTGTAAGTAATAAAATAGTGGAGATAGGTCCTTACTTTGAAGGCCCCTCCACATAATCACACGACATGAGAAATGCGTATTGGAGGAAGTTTGTGGCTCTACCTTGACATTTTCACATCGTTTGCATGTTTTTCAAGCGTCCCATCCCAGTGTCTCATCTTTGGCCATGACACTGACATCTCAGTAACCCTTAGGTTGGTCTATGAGAGTGAAGGGGCAGTGCAGGTCCCTTTCCTAGGCGCAGACTCTGCACTGTTGGGAAGGGCCCGTAATTAAGCATTTCACTGAGAGTCTACACCTGTTATTTACAAGGCATGTGACAAATAAAATGTTATTTGATGATTTTGATTTGACACACACTCTAAATTATCCAGCGCCCCATGGTCCGTCTGAGCAGCTCCCCTGGCCCGACCCCCAGCGCCTGGCTATCAGAAGGAAACAATGCTGCTGTGCCCATCTCCCGTTACTGCTGTTTAGCATAATTAATTTGATCTGCCTATAGTAAGGCTCAGCGCTCCCATGCCTTCTGCCATTGCGAATCACATCGGCGTGCTAACCACTTTAGCGAGGGACTTCACGCTGCACTGGCTGGACACTGTGGCCAACCACTGTGTGCTGGAGGTAAACATAACCCAAAGATGCACTCTGATAGAAACAGGTTCTGTGCTCTGAATTGGGGTTAATGTCATTATCCAGGCTGGTATCATTGTAATTTAGATGATCACAGAATATTCTAAGCATTGCTTCGATAACATTCTAAAGTAGATTAGAATTCTGATCATGTGTTTATCATTATATTATTTTTAGCTTCAGGATTAGTAATTAATGATCTAATAGTGTTATCATTTTAAGAGTAAAATGTCATACCGAATTCTTGTATGTAAGTCACAGACCGTTCTCAATAAGCATATTACATATTAATTTGCAGTACAATTGCATTTTGACTAGTACTGAACAAAATGTTGAGGTGATTCCAGATGATTGTGGGAGATAATTGTGCGAGAAACCAGCACATGTGTATCCCCAGCCAAGCCTCATCCTCCTAACAGTATGTTCTCCCCTTCTGAGAAGTTCCGTTTTTGGAAGGGCTTGGTTATCATATCAAAATATGAAACACAAAACAGAAAAAGTATTTTTATGCCGTGTCTTTTCTATGCGTACAATTGGAGGGACATCACTTTTTTTCATTTAGGAAACACAGAACCATGGAAACATATGTTCACCAAACCCAGCAGATGTCCTTCTACAGGCTCCGACTTACGCCCAGTAGAGGCATGCAAGCTTGAGCAACTTCTTTGTGTTGGCCGACCATCGGCGTGGTCTCTCTTGGGCTAACATCTCTTTTTAGCTCTACCTTTTTATTGATGTCCATATTGTTTTCTTAGTTTGGAGTGGCGATTTTCGCACACACAGACTCATATATATATATATATGTATATACACACACTAGTGTGCGCGAACACACACGTAAACACTCAGGCACAACTCCCTCAATAGCATAAATATTCTCTGTGGAGAGTGTAGCGTGATATGGAAACGGCACAGCATTGTAGCTCTCAATGTAAATAACCAAGACAGTGTGAGTTTGAAGAAGAGCGGGCCAAAAAGAAGAAACAGAAGATGTCTCGTGGAAGTGTTGCCATCTGCAGCCTGCCTTGTGTGTTGGCAGCGTGGTCCATACCATTCCCTTTCCAGTGAGCGGAGATTAACAGACAAGCCGAGCAGTCTGGCAGTCACGCTGGCCTTGCCGGAGCCGGGGAAAGCAACGTCCCTCGAGAGGGAATTACAGAGCCCTCTGCATGCCCTGATACTGCGACTGTTACACAAAACACCTTTTCACATCCAAAACCCAGAGGATGAAGTAGTCCTAATATCGCCTGGTAAGGGCCACCATTGTCCCATTTTTAGAAATGTTCATAAAGCTTGTTTTGGCAACTCTTTCTCCTCTTTCTGCCTGATTCCGCTTCTTAATCCGATCCGCCAACATATTGTACCTCTGCATTTCATTTTTCCATTCGGTGCCGTTCATTGTCATTTTTGTCATTCACATATTTCTTCAATGTCACTGTTTTTACCCCAATGTGAATGCCAATAAGACAAATAGGAAGAGTATATGGATGAGTCAATGAGAAGAGATGAAGCCCAGACACAACAGGGTAAGGCGAAACTAGTGTGCACTGTTAATGTTCTCGTGCTGGTTGTTGGCTACATACTGTATAGTTCAGGGTCAGTGGCCTGAAAGAACCCATGGCTCGGTCCAGGAGGCCTGGAGAGTTTTCCCTAGAGCCTGGCTGACTTCTCCTGGAGGCCCTCGAGGTCTGAGGGCAGGAGGCTGGGTGGGAGGGTCGAGGGTGGTGGGTGCTGGACCAGGCCAGGGTGGGAGGACCAGAGCCAGGGTCTAATGAGGGCCAGCGCCAGCCCAAGTCCTGAAATCTGATCCTTAAGATCCTCTCTCGCCAGCCATGTTTCTGTTTACCCCATATAAACAGTGCCAGAATGCCAAATGTTAATGTGAGGCGTTGATGTCATGCCAGTGTTACAGTGGTCAGGGCAGTGCAGTGAGGATGTGTTTTCTTGGTGTGGTTGACATACAACATTATTTGTCTATTCCAGAAGGACACACAAGGGACTGAATTGGAGTCCAGTTGCAACACTGGTCTACAGCTCCTTCTCATATCAAAAGAAAGAACATAGTCCAAAATGTGCAGTTGTACAATTTCTTTGGCCAATGTACTTTGTTTCTTTAATACACATAATACAGCAAGAACATACAGAAATACACATTCTCTACATCAAGGGTGCAAGTTAAAGTCATTGTAGATGATCATATTAAGATGTAGCTATGTTAAAAACACAGTCACAGAGGATAGTTCACCCATTGACCATGTACAGTACAGCCATTGTGGCCCAAGGCTGTTCGTTGGTATGCTGTATAGACACGGCTGTTTTCATGAGACCTGGAACCGAGCCACGAGCAGTTGTATTCAAAATGGTCCGAGCCCCTGCCTGCCCTCCAGACCGTGCTCTGTAGCTCTACGGTTAACACCCCGTCCACGTCCATTCCAGGTCATGCATGTTTAAAATGTAAATAAATACAGTTGGGAGTAAAACCAGGATGGGCCTATTCAGCAGGGCACAACGTTGTGGAACATTCAGATAGAAATATATGATGTAGAACAAACATGCCTCTCTGACATGTAGAATAAGGGCCCTGTGCTTTGGTTTGCACCTCCTGTTTGGTGGGGACTCCAATATGGCCTCCTCCATGCTTAGCTGTGCTAGCTAACTGCTGCGAGAATAGGCTGCACAGGGGCTGTCCTGGCCTCTGCGACGGCAGCGCTGATTACCAGAGATTAATAGTCATTAATGGACCTGGGGACTTCCGCTGTGTCACCGGAGGACACACAGTCATTAGTATGTCCTTTTAATTACACTCATTAGCCCGAGCTTGTCCTCTCTAAGCAGTCCATCTCATATCCACGCCTCTCCTTCTGTGACAACGCCTTCAAAATGAGTGGCACGTTGAAAACAATTAAAATCGTACACTCAGTGTTACACATCAGATATCGAACCAAAAAACATAACTCCTGATTGTTCTCGTATCCAAACCATGTAATGTGGCGTTGCAGTGCTATAAAGGCATAAATGAGAACGGGCTTTACCGAAGGAGGAACTCTTTTTGTTCTCGGTGCCCCCCTGTTGTTGGGAGGGTGTGCGCGTATGTAGACAGACAGATGCTGGGTAATAAGTGTTTAAACAAGATAATTAACGAGCGCTGTCAAGTGGAACTGCAGTAGTTTGCTCTATTAGCCTCAGCTTTGGACTGTAGCTGTCCCTCTGGTTCTACCATAGGGTTCTACAGGCCTTGGCGCTCACATTAGCATGGATCAGCACTATCAGAACTACACTCCTCATAGCTCTCTTTATACGGGATACATTACTGTGTTAGTGGGGTCAGCCGTTTAGCTGCCTTGAACAGTTACAGTACATTGATTGGGCACAGATATCTTCATGCCACTTGTCCAGATGTGTGTGTGTGTGTGTGTGTGTGTGTGTGTGTGTGTGTGTGTGTGTGTGTGTGTGTGTGTGTGTGTGTGTGTGTGTGTGTGTGTGTGTGTGTGTGTGTGTGTGTGTGTGTGTGTGTGTGTGTGTGTGTGTGTGTGTGTGTGTGTGTGTATACTGAACAAAAATAAACGCCTCATGCAACAATTTCTAAGATTTACTGAGTTAGAGTTCACATAAGAAAATCTGTCAATTGAAAGAAATGTATTAGGACCTAATCTATGGAATTCACATGACTGGGAATACAGATATGCATCTTTTGGTCACAGATACCTTTAAAAACCAAAGGTAGGGGCCATGGATCACAAAACCAGGCAGTATTTGGTGTGACCACCATTTGCCTCATTCAGCAAGAAACATCTCCTTCACATAGAGTTGATCAGGCTGTTGATTGTGGCCTGTGAAAAGTTGTCCTACTCCTCTTCAATGGCTGTGAGAAGTTGCGAGACACAGGCGGGAACTGGAACACGCTGTCCAGTTCCCGCCATGCTCAATGGGGAACATGTCTGGTGAGTATGCAGGCCATAGAAGAACTGGGACGTTTTCAGCTTCCAGGAATTGTGTACAGATCCTTGCGACATGGGACTGTGCATTATCATGCTGAAACATGAGGTGATGGCTAAGGATGAATGGCACAACAATGGGCCTCAGGATCTCGTCACGGTATCTCAATAAAATGCAATTGTGTTCATTGTCCGTAGCATATGCCTGCCCATACCATAACCCCACCGCCACCATGGGGCACTCTGTTCACAACGTTGACATCAGTAAACTGCTTGCCCACACAACGCCATACATGTGGTCCGCAGTTGTGAGGCCGGGTTGGACGTACTGCTAAATTCTCAAAAACAACGCTTGAGGTGGCTTATGGTAGAGAAATTAACATTCAATTATCTGGCAACATCTCTGGTGGACATTCCTGCAGTCAGCATGCCAATTCCACGCTCCCTCAACTTGAGACATCTGTGGCATTGTGTTATGTGACAAAACTGCACATTTTAGAGTGGACATTTATTGTCCCCAGCACAAGGTGCACCTCTGTAATGATCATGATGTTTAATCAGTTTCTTGATGTGCCACACCTGTCAGGTGGATGGATTAACTTTGCAAAGGATAAATGATCACTAACAGGGATGTAAACAAATTTATGCACAAACTTTGAGAGAAATAAGCTTTTCGTGTGAATGGAAAATATCTGGGATCTTTTACTTCAGCTCATGAAACACGGGACCAACACTTGAAATGTTGTGTTTTATATTTTTCTTCAGTGTGTGTGTGTGTGTGTGTGTGTGTGTGTGTGTGTGTGTGTGTGTGTGTGTGTGTGTGTGTGTGTGTGTGTGTGTGTGTGTGTGTGTGTGTGTGTGTGTGTGTGTGTGTGTGTGTGTGTGTACAGTGCATTCGGAAAGCATTCAGACCACTTGACTTTTTCCACATTTTGTTGCGTTGCAGCCTTATTCTACACACAATACCCCATAATGACAAAGCGAAAACTTTGATTGGATATGATTTGGAAAGGCACACACTTGTCTATGTAAGGTCCCACAGTTGACAGTGCACGTCAGAGCAAAAACCAAGCCTTGAGGTTGAAGGAATTGTCCGTAGAGCTCCGAGACAGGATTATGTCAAGGCACAGATCTGGGGAAGGGTACCAAAAAAATTCTGCAGCATTGAAGGTCCCCAAGAACACAGTGGCCTCCAGCATTCTTAAATGGAAGAAGTTTGGAACCACCAAGACTCTTTCTAGAGCTGGCAGCCCGGCCAAACTGAACAATCGGGTGAGAAGGGCCTTGGTCAGGGAGGTGACCAAGAACCCGATGGTCACTCTGACAGAGCTCTAGAGTTCCTCTGTGGAGATGGCTGAACCTTCCAGAAGAACAACCATCTCTGCAGCACTCCACCAATTAGGCCTTTATGGTAGAGTGGCCAGACGGAAGCCACTCCTTAGTAAAAGGCACATGACAGCCCGCATCGAGTTTTCCAAAAGGCACCTAAAGACTCCCAGACCATGGGAAACAAGATTCTCTGGTCTGATGATACCAAGATTGAACTCTTTGGCCTGAATGCCAAGCGTCACGTCTGGAGGAAACCTGGCACTATCCCTACGATGAACCATGGTGGTGGCAACATCATGCTGTGGGGATGTTTTTCAGCGGCAGGGACTGGGAGACTAGTCAGGATCGAGGGAACGATGAACAGAGCAAAGTACAGAGAGATCCTTGATGAAAACCTGCTCCAGAGCGCTCAGGATCTCAGACTGGGGTGAAGGTTCACCTTCAAACAGGACAACAACCCTAAGCACACAGCCAAGACAACGCAGGAGTGGCTTTGGGACAAGTCTCTGAATGTCCTTGAGTGGCCCAGCCAGAGCCTGGACTTGAACCCGATCGAACACCTCTGGAGAGACCTGAAAATAGTTGTGCAGAGACCTTCCCCATCCAACCTGCCAAAGCTTGAAAGGATCTGCAGAGAAGAATGTGGAAACTCCCCAAATACAGGTGTGCCAAGCTTGTAGGATCATACCCAAGAAGACTTGAGGCTGTAATCGCTGCCAAAGGTGCTTCATCAAATTACTAAGTAAAGGGTCTGAATACTTATGCAAATGTCATATTTTTGCTAAAATACATTTGCAAAAAAAATCTATTTTTGCTTTGTTATTATGGGGTATTATGTGCAGATTGATGAGAAAAACAAAACCATTTCATCCATTTGAGAATAACACTGTAACGTAACAAAGTTTTGAAAAAGTCAAGGGGTCTGAATACTTTCCGAATGCACTGTAGAGATGTATATGTATGTACAGTATATATTTATTTTTATTTATTTATTTTATTTTACCGTTATTTTACCAGGTAAGTTGACTGAGAACACGTTCTCATTTGCAGCAACGACCTGGGGAATAGTTACAGGGGAGAGGAGGGGGATGAATGAGCCAATTGTAAACTGGGGATTATTAGGTGACCATGATGGTTTGAAGGCCAGATTGGGAATTTAGCCAGGACACCGGGGTTAACACCCCTACTCTTACGATAAGTGCCATGGGATCTTTAATGACCTCAGAGAGTCAGGACACCCGTTTAACGTCCCATCCGAAAGACGGCACCCTATACAGGACAGTGTCCCCAATCACTGCCCTGGGGCATATAACATACACATCTCCTGTTAGGGCCTATAAATATTTCAGAATATATTGTCAATTTGTTTTGTATTACGTTTTCCCATCATATCTCAAATAGAGTCATTTGGTTTCTTATTCTATGAGTTATTACTAAATAGATTAATTGCTTATTCCAATTGCTTATTTGTGGTTTTAAGCCACTCTCTGTGCAAGTGCTGTTATTCTCAGAATTTTGAAGAGGTACTTATCAGAGTGGAGGACCAGTGCATGAGAGGTTCTCCCCAGGAGTATGTTTTCTGGATTTAGAGAAAGTGAGCGTTAAAACATATAATCCAATACTTTGTATACTTCGGTCCAGAAATGATTGAGGACTGGGCAGGAATATAGTACGTGGGTATGGTTAGCCCTGCTCTCCCCACAGTTACGCTAGTAACTTGGTGTGATGTCATGGTTAAACTTTGATTGTATTATAGGAGTTAAATCTTGACAGAATTTTCTAAGAGTATTCCCTCCAGAGTAGACTTGGTTGTCTTGGACATGTTTCTAGATATGTCCTCCGTCCTTATTACTCTTTGCAGCTCATCTTCCCAATTGGTTACTGCTATACTATTTTCATCTTTTGTTTCTCCTCCATATGTGGCCCAGCACATTGTTGGCATTTACCTTGTTATATGACTTTGCTACATATCTTATCAAAGGATGTATGTCATTAAGCGTTTTATTAGGTCCCACTGCTTTAGTAAGAGCGTCTTACTTGTAAGTAATTGTAAAACTGAGCATTCTGGAGGTTGTGTTTTTTGATAGGTTCTCACATGTCTATCCCCTTGTCTGTGAACATCTGATGATACCCGGTCAGTCCTTTGTCAGCCCATAATTTAAATGTATAACCAATCATACTTGGTTTACAGTCACCGTCTATTACGATTTCTTGCAGGGAGATCAGGTCTGTTTGGATGCCTTTTCATTTTTGGGATCGTTGTCCAGACCTTTTATAGTGTTATTTATCCAGGTATTTTCTGTCTTTTTAGTGTGTGTATCGAGTGTCTTCATAAATATACACTACTGGTCAAAAGTTTTAGAATACCTACTCATTCCAGGGTTTTTCTTTATTTTTAGTATTTTCTACCTTGTAGAATAATAGTGAAGACATAAAAACTCTGAAATAACACATGGAATTATGTAGTAACCAAAAAAGTGTTAAACAAATGAAAATATATTTTATTTTTGAGATTCTTCAAATAGCCACCCTTTGCCTTGATGACAGCTTTGCACACTCTTCCGCTCAGGTTATGGGTGTGTCACTGCAACCTTAAAGGTCCTCAATGACGTCACCATTGCCCTTTCTTCTAAGCAATGTTGTCCTGCTATTTTTATTGACTTGGCCAAAGCTTTTGATACGGCAGACCATTCCATTCTTCTGGGCCGGCTAAGGAGTATTGGTGTCTCTGAGGGGTCTTTGGTTTGCTAACTACCTCTCTCAAAGAGTGCAGTGTATTAAGTCAGAAAATCTGTTGTCTCAGCCACTGCCTGTCACCAAGGGAGTTCCCCAAGGCTAAATCCTAGGCCCCACGCTCTTCTCAATTTACATCAACAACATAGCCCAGGCAGTAGGAAGCTCTCATCCATTTATATGCAGATGATACAGTCTTATACTAAGCTGGCCCCTGCCCAGATTTTGTGTTAAGTGTTCTACAACAAAGCTTTCTTAGTGTCCAACAAGCTTTCTCTACCCTTAACCTTGTTCTGAACACCTCCAAAACAAAGGTCATGTGGTTTGGTAAGAAGAATTCCCCTCTCCCCACAGGTGTGATTACTACCTCATACAAGTACTTGGGAGTATGGCTAGACGGTGCACTGTCCTTCTCTCAGCACATATCAAAGCTGCAGGTTAAATCTTAACTTGGTTTCCTCTATCGTTATCGCTCCTCTATCACCCCAGCTGCCAAACTAACCCTGATTCAGATGACCATCCTACCGGGTATACAGAGACATAATTTATAGATTAGCAGGTAAGGGTGCTCTCGAGCGGCTAGATGTTCTGTATCATTCGGTCATCAGATTTGCCACCAATGCCCCTTATAGGACATCACTGCACTCTATACTCCTCTGTAAACTGGTCATCTCTGTATACCCGTTGCAAGACACACTGGTCGATGTTAATTTATAAAACCCTCTTATGACTCACATCCCCCTATCTGAGATATCTACTGCAGCCCTCATCCTCCACATACAACAGCCGTTCTGCCAGTCACATTCTGTTAAAGGTCCCCAAAGCAAACACATCCCTGGGTCGCTCCTCTTTTCAGTTCACTGCAGCTAGCGACTGGAACGAGCTGCAACAAACACTCAAACTGGACATTTTTATCTCAATCTCTTCATTCAAAGACTCAATCATGGACACTCTTACTGACAGTTGTGGCTCCATTGCGTGATGTATTGTTGTCTCTACCTTCTTGCCCTTTGTGCTGTTGTCTGTGCCCAATAATGTTTGTACCATGTTTTGTGCTGCTACCATGTTGTGTTGCTTCCATGTTGTTGTCATGTTGTGTTGCTTCTATGCTGTGTTGTCATGTGCTGCTGCCTTGCTATGTTGTTGTCTTAGGTCTCTCTTTATGTAGTGTTGTGTTGTCTCTGTTGTCGTGATGTGTGTTTTTGTCCTATATTAAATTTTTATTTTTTTAATCTCAGCCCCCGTCCCTGCATTAGGCCTTTTGCCTTTTGGTAGGCAGTCATTGTAAATAAGAATTTGTTCTTAACTGACTTGCCTAGTTAAATAGATGTTACATTAAAAAAATGATATATATTTTTACTTGGCTCTATAATAATTCATTAGGTTAGGTAGTGCTGTTCTCCCTGCTTGTTACCGTTGTTCGATTGTTTTAAGGTTGACACAGCCTTTTTTTCCTCCCGAGATGGATTTTACTCAGGAGTTTGTCCCACTGTTTATTCAAATAATTTGGAGTAATAGTCATTGGTAGATTCTCGAACAGGAATACAAATCTTGGTAGGACATTCAAAAGGTTCAGTTCTTCCAGTTACAGTTACAAAGTGTTCAAAAGTTAAACTGATGTAGTTTTCTCAGGTCTTGGGGGATAGTAATCCCTGAGTATTTCTGTTTATTTTGATCCCACTTAAGTTTAAACTTAGTTTTGATGTCTTGGGATATTGGTTGACCTACCGTCGTTGCTTCTGATTTCCCTGATCTAGTCTGTATCCAGACACGACACTGTTGTTTTATTTCATCCATAGTGGCGGGAACTGACAGGCATGTTTGTTAAGTAGGGAATCACATCGTCTGCGTACATTGCTCATTTCTGTTCTTCCTGATCGATCTGCAGACCTTTTTATTTTCTTATGTTTTTGGCAAAAGGTTCCATACTTAAAATTAATATTAAGGGTGGTGGAGGATCTCCCTGTCTTTTACCCCTTAGGAGGTCAAACAACCATGAAAATTTACCATTTACCTTTATTCTAGCATCTGGTGTTTTGTACGTAATTTGCAGCCAGTTCAGGAGTTTCACAAAAGTTATTTTTTTCTTGCGTTTTGTAAGATGAAAGGCCATGACACACTGTGAAAGGTTTTCTCTGCATCTACAGTTAGCATGAGTAGTTTACGTTTTTTCTTGAGAGTGTGTTCTATTCCATTAAACGTTCATCTAACATTATCACTCAGATGTCTGCTGGACTTATGATATCTGGGTTTATATTACTCGATCTATTTGCAAAAACTAACATCAGCTATTTTCTTTCGCTGTTCAGCCGTGATATTGTTCGATACAATGCATATTCTGCTGGATCTTTACCTTTATGGATAACAGTAGTTAAAGCTGAGTTCCAGGTTGTTGCGTTCTCTCTGTTGTTGAGGGCCCAGTTGTTGAGGGCCCAGTTGTTGAGGGCCCATTTGAGAAAGGTACTATGTCTTGTTTGAACTCCTTATAGACTTCAAAAGTGTATCCTTCACTACCTGGGCATTTATCATTTGTAGTTTTTTTTAAATGATGGCTGTCAGTTCTACTTCAGTTATTGCTTTGATTAATTTAGCATTTTGTTTGTCTGTCATTTCAGGGAGTTTTATTTTTTTTTAAGTATGTTTGTATTTTCTCTGTTAGGTTCTTGTACCTCTGGAGTATAGAGTTTTTGGTATTTGACATTCGTTAGCTATTTCGATTATTTTGGTGAGGATTTCTGAATGATCTTTTAAAGCTGCAATATGTAACCTTTTGGGCAACCCGACCAAATCCACAAAGAAATGTCAGTTATAGAGCTGTCATTCTCATTGAAAGCAAGTCTAAGAAACAGTATATTTGTTCTATGTACGCTATTTCTATGCTTCCCATTCTTAAGTTTTGTTTTTGCGTCTTTTACTTTCAGTTTTTACACCAGCGTCAAACAGCTGAAAATACAATATTTGGGGTTTTGAAAATGTATTTCACAGCAGTTTAGATGATAGAATGTCACAAACTGAAATTAGGCAAACTATATGAATTTGAGGAAATGGCAGAGAGATTTCTGCATATTGCAACTTTAATTCCTGGTATGTTGGCCCTTAAGAGACGTACACACTTAGTGGGGTGTTTTACGATTGACTTTAGTAAGGATGTAGTGGCTATGTTCTTTTGCCTCACTTCCATGCACTGAATATTTTTTATATTATTATTTATTTTTTTACCTTTATTTAACTAGGCAAGTCAGTGCAGAACAAATTCTTATTTACAATTTACAAACCCTCCCCTAACCCGGACGATGCTGGGCCAATTGTGTGCAGCCCTATGGGACTCCCGATCACGGCCGGTTGTGATACAGCCCGGGATCGAACCAGGGTCTTTATTGATGCCTCTAGCACTGAGATGCAGTGCCTTTGATCGCTGCACCACTCGGGATCCCCAAAATAGTATACAACCAGAGAGGTCTGAGTTCTCCTTATTTGGTAGTGTGTGGCTGGTCATATTGCTTCTGTGTGCACATAAACACAAACCCAGGACTCCTGCACACATTGAGCAACGGTGCACCTGGACAGGAGAGAATTTCACTTCAGATTTGCTCAGCAAGGTTGTCTTTTCAGCAAATTCTGGAAGAGAATGACTCAAGTTGTAACTTCCTAAAACCCTGTCAAGTCCCTGTCAAAAACGGATACATATTTTTCCTCCACTTTTGGATTTTTTCACAGAAACGTTCAGAGACGGACGGCTTGAGGATTAGTGATGCTGAAGTATTTAAGCTGGTACAGTGAAGAGGCACGGGCCCCGATCTTGTGTCCTTGACCACTCTTCCCTGCTGGGCTAGACTTGGACCACAACCCTTGCTTTGGTCATGCTTCCAGAGGGGCTTCATTTGATTGACAGATCCACATTGGACATCAGCTCTAAACAGGACCCACCCCTAACAGAGCTTGAGCCATAATTCTGTCTTGGACACACACACTGCGAGTGAGTGGGTAATATTGGCAGCAGTATACCTCACGTCCCGAAATTGATTCAGTGGCAGCAATATAGTATGAATTATTAAAATAATAATAATATGAGGGTGAATTTTCCTTCCTTCCTCCCGGCAATTCATAGAACAAGGCTCTCATTAGGAAAGAGAACTCTCACTTGCCTGTCTCCTAGTTTAAAAAGGACACAAGAATTGTGGTAGCGTTTATTTTCCTTCCATCACCCTATGGGACCAGTGGGTTACTTTGTCCCAGTAAAATACTTCAAACACCCCGTGGGACTTAAAATACTTTAACTGTTAGAACTAACTTGGGTCAGCTACTTTTAAGTAACAAGCATGCCTTCACTCTTAACTTCAACCCACTTAATGGGTGCCTTATTACACCATAATGTGTCCCATTAGTCAATGAGGGGATGGGATCATTGACTGCTGCGCATGGATGAGTCTTCACCACATGCCCTGTTTATTCTTCCCCTTTCTCTTTTCTCTGGTTGGTTTCACCTCTTTCACCTAAATGCATGCAGGTCCGGTCAGACGGCCCGTAATTCCAACATGACAACAAAAAATAAAGCAACACCAACCATATGGACGGAACACTGGGGGCTTCAGGCAACGAAGAGGAAGAACCTTGAGCCAGTTGAGCTGAAAAAGGAGGTGAGGGGATGGGGGGGCTGGGGGTCTCTCCCGTGTCCCATCTCCCTCCCTCGGTGGCTCACCCTGGAGCTGTGTGGCTCACAGACAGTGCAAGGGGGGCTGGGATGGGGTGCAAGGGGGGTTCGGGGAAGGGGGGGGGGTAGTGTCTGCCAACAGCAGGTGTTGGTCCATCCTTGGGGGAGCAGGCAGCAGGCTGGGTACTGATGTGTGGCAGAGAGAGGGGACCTGGCAATCTGGTGCACAGGGGAAGCATGGTGGAGCGTCTGGACAGAGAGAAAGAAAGACAGATTGACAGAAAAGATAGACAGGTAGACAGATTAGGGGACTGAATATAATGTGTCTACTTAAGGCTCTGATTAATGGCTCTTGGTGTGTGCGTGAGCGTCTGTCTTATCAGACATTTATCAGACCTTTTAAATTATTGATGTCCTTGGCTCAAGTAATTAAAAATGGCTGATATTTCATATTACAAAAATTAACACTTACATATGATGTCTGGGGGTCAATACCAGTACAGTATACTATTATTGCATATATCTAATATGTGCACATTATATCTACAACCTAATATACTTTCTCATTTGTTTATGCAATGATTGATATGTCTGTAATGAAAAGATGCCAATTTGGACATATAGTAGATTACAAGTAGATTATCCATAACAATCGTAGTGGGCATCATATTATACGGGCGCTGGTGTGAATGGGAGCACGGGTGAGATGGGTGACCCCAACTTTAGTGGGGGGGGTGTAGGGAGGGGGTTGCGGTGAAAGGGGACACCTCTGCGCATCATGTCAAACCCAGATGACATGGCAGGAGCTCTGAACGCCACTCAAGACGTGCGCCCCGTCTTTGGCTGTGGAGTTGTTGTGACTGTTGGTCTCTCAGAAAAACATGTGCTTTATGTGGAAGTGGGGGGGGGGGGGGGGGGGGGGGGGGGGGGGGGCATATGCCCCCATAAAACCTCCTTCCTGTTCCATTTTTTAAATGGTGACGTGACAACAACAAACAAAATGGCTTTGAGTGAGTGTGGCCAGACAGGCTGGCAGTGGCGAGCGGTTGGCACGGAGCTCCCTCTGTGTGTTGTGCGTGTGCATGTGTGAGTGCCCATTCACGCTCATGCGCATGAGTGTGCGTGTGAGTGCATGTGTGTGTGCATCTCTAGCTGAGAGGGGCTGTGTTTGTGCAGTGAGATCTAGTCTCTGTCCTCCCCTGCTCACAGCCAGGTCTTCAACTGCAGCCAACAGCTCTGGATCCTCCTCAGCCTCCAATCCCCCATCCAGGCCTCGTCCGGCTCCCGCTGCATCTCAGACCCTCCTGGGCTCCCTCTGCATCTCACTGCCAGATACTGGACACTGCTTTGTGTGTGTGTGTTTGCTGTGCGTGAATGTATGCGCTTGTGTGATTTCAATATCCATATGCAGCTGCCACAAAAATACGCCCAATTAAGAAATAAATAAATAAAGGTGTTTGGTCCTTTTAAGATAACCTGCCTATTCAACTGACAAACTAACCTGCATCTTTGGCAACATCTGTGCCCAATCTCCCTGTTAAGTTCCATGTATGTATAATAGATGTGTTAGTCTTGCTAAACGCTCAGTATGTCGAGTAGTGACTCGAGCCTCAGGTGAGCACAGCAGCAGTCAGGAAGAATTACCTTCGCTCTCTTCACTTCCTCCTCCCAACCTCGCAGCCACACCAGAGAGAAGAAGAAGAATAGCGAAGGCTGATGGGTAATGGTTCTGATGTTATGGATCTATTGTGGTACGTATACAGTAGAATGGCATTAGGGCTATATTTTTGGAAATAGTTTTTGTGTTTTGAATAACAGCATACTGTTGTGAATCTAAAGAATGGTTAGATTTAACAAATATTACAAAAAAAATATGTTTTAACTGTAAATATATATTTTTTTATGTTTAATATTAAATTACAAAATCCATCCCATGTTTAAATAAAAAATAACGTGATTTGTTAATTTAAACCTTTTTTATATTAGTATAAATAAGCAGAAAAGCTGAACAACAGTTTCACAGCTCTGTAACCTCATCAATGGGGTACGTATCAAATACATAGAGTGTAGGGCAGGCTACTATAGTCTACTATATCCTATAATGTCATAATATATGATAAAATATCATGGTTGAATCTAATGAACCCTTTTGGCATCTCATTAAATAAGATGATATGCTGGTGGGCCAAATGATTGTGTCGGATGGCAGTTTAACATTATTAAACTATTTGGAGCGTTCAAATTCTATGTCCTCGGGTATGTCGTGACCTAAATTAACTTTGGTGATGTGAGGTGGGGCAAAAAGCACAATCAAATAAATGTAATAATTGTGATGATAAATTCTCTGCCTCTGAGTTGGAGGGTTAAAATGTATGTGGACTTATTTAATCAAATCTAAATTACAAATGCTGTGGCTACATCTCTTCTCATACATTTTAAAGTACATACTTGGGAACAAATAATATTTTCTGTTAAATTAAGTAAGGGTCAGGGGCTTGGAATGTATACATCCATTTATCAACGTTTTCTCATACTGCAGATTTCTCCACAGGAATCTGCAAATGCTATTTTCATTTGTTCACGTTTGTTGAAGCTGGGAAAATGTGCTGCTGCTGCCTTCTATATCCTCACCAGCAGGGGGAAACCTACAGTTCATTGCTGGTCTTGAAGGAAGATGGCATGCCATCAGTATCTGAACAGAATTTAGAAGCTGTATCAATCAAATCACATTTTCTAACCGGTTTATTTTTGCATATGATTATAATTGTGTCGATTATTCATACAGCTACTGCATCGCTTACCTGTATACTTGGATACTTAAATGTAAATTAAAATGTATACTTTTCAAATCAAACTCCCATTTAGTATGCTCACTATATATATATATACAGTATATATATAATATTTGACCTATTATTAGTCACTGTTTTGGTCTCAACCATTTCAGTTCCTCTATACTTGCACTATTTACATGTCATGACACAGTACATGGTACATTGTCTGTCACTCTCTGTCTAAAACATTAGCTTGACAATATTTTTTTAGCCCTCACTGTCAACAATGCATGAGTTCAACCTCTCATCAGAAGTCAGACAAGACAAACATATGACAAAGAAGACAGTCTCACGCAAAAACAACCACAGCTCCAGGCCACACCCATACAGTATTATTTTGATAAACAGTCAACAACTAATTGATTAAATTAATGAATAAGTTAGCATAAATCAAATGTATTGTGTAGTTCAGCTAAGCCCTGAGCATATCCCCTCTCCTCTGCTTCTCTTCCTCTCCTTCCTTCCCTCTCTCTCCCTGCGTGGTCAGTCAGTCAGTCAGTCAGTCATTCGGGGCTGTCTCCGCTGTCACTTCACATCAGGCTCTGTTTCCGTGACGACAGGCGCTGATGGGCGGCGTGGGTAACCCGCGGTGATGGGAGGCCACTATGATATGTAAAGCAGGGCGTCTGGACAATGGCCGAGCTGTCATCGGTGCAGCCAGCCTTCGCTGGGAGGGAGACTGCAACGGGGGTCAACGAAAATGTATGCAAATTTGACATTTCCAAACTCATTTGCATATGTACACATGAATGTTTTTTTTTCTTTAATTATTCTCCTCTTCTTTTTTTTATCCTCCCGGTTTAGTAGAGTTAAAGGGCTCTTGGGTTGTTCAGATCGTCCCTCGTCTTTCCCCACCCGTCTGTTTTGGAGCTTATGAGAGGTGGTTTGATGTGAGGCTGTCCGACCTTAGATCAATCTTCCCGTGTTGACAGGGCGATAACGTCTCTCGGCCAGGGCCCTCCTTCTGCCTACCCAGAATCCCTTGCTCTGGGTTCCTGCCTGCCCCCAGAGCATGGAGAGTAAGGCACAGCTGTGGACTATATCACTATGACATGACACGAGGGTTCTTCATCACGATGGCCTTTGCCACATCACCTTGTGTTACAAACAGTAGCTCCACTATTTTAAATCCCAGGCAAACTCAATCAGAAGAGGACCAATATTTCAAAGTAGACCTCATTCCCTAATGTTTTGTCTTGAACGGCATTGTGATACAATGAGATCTAATCGACACAACCGTGCAGTATGAAAAATAAGTGCAGTAAACATGCACATGGTCATGACCGCTGTGCTGCTCATGTTGGTGATAGGCGTATAATGTCCTTATGCCTGGTTCAGTTGTCTCTGTGAAAGTTTGAGACTACAATCTGCAAAAAAAATAAAAAAATATTCATACCCAAATGGTTAGTTTGGAGCTATATCATTTTCTGTTTGAATTCAAATAAATGTACATTGTGTTTTTATATTCTTTGTTGCTCTAAGTATTGATTGATAATGCTTGGCTATATGTACTGTAGCATTTTGACATGAATTGTTCTCGGACTTGTTCTTTGACCAAACTACAAAATGGCATTAAAATGACACAAATGAATGAATGTTTACAGCTGATTAATACAAACTAATCTAAGTATATGAACTAATCATTCAGTGACAAACCATTTAGAAAGTGTAACTCAGTGGTCTCCAAGGCATTCCTAGTCGATCACCAAACATTTCTGTAAAAAACCCAAAGATAAAGCCTTGCGTTCCTATATATTTTTTCCCGTTCCACTTGATTTAAAAGCAGCCCTAGCGCCGGAAAGGCAAAGTGTTCCCATTTTGAACCATTTCATGTGTTTGAAGTTAGAACTCGGCTTACCTGGCAGGCCCAGAAGGCTCAGATCACTGTGCGGTTTCCTCTGCCCTGTTTGCATATTCTCTGTAGACCCCTATAGACTGTAAAAAGAAGCCTCGATGCACAGCAAAGTTGATACTGTGAGAAAAAAAAGACGAAACGAACACACGCAAAGAGCTGCTGTTTCTATGAGTAAATTAATGTTTAAGTTGTTATTCAGCACTGTCAACACTTTGTATTCAACACTTTCATAAAACGCACGTTCTCCCTACTTCCACACGCTACAACCAGCACTTCAGCTGGAATGAAGGAGTAGCAAAGTGTTCCGATAAGCTTGCGTTGTTATTAATACCGGTGTGTATTTTTTTATTATCGAGGTGTGTGTATATATTGGAGTAACAGCATGAATTGGTGCATGAGGCAGAAATAATCCAGTGCGACTTGAGTTTTGCCATCAGCTGGAAGACTGTGTCCCCTTTCCTCAGCGGAGGAAGGGAGTGACTCACCCAACGGTGAGTCGGGTGAGAGGCAGCCCCACCTCTGCTCCGTCCCTCCCCTCAGACTGACCATCAGATGCAGGCCATCAGTCCAGTAAAAATACAATACAATCAAATGATGATGCTCACTCAGCTGTGTCTCACAAGTAATACAACAAATGATCTATTGCCAGTGGGATCATATGTGTCCCCTACCTAGCTTTAAAAAAAATATAGAATTTCAAAATGGTCTGAGAATAACAAAGTTGGCAGAGCAATTCAAGCATAGCCAGTATGTAGTGGTGATGTACTGGGCCTATAGCCTACTGCACAAACCTCATTGCTACAAAACTGTTTTTAACTGGTTCACGATGAATAGGCTTACGTTTTTTAAAGTCATGTTTCAAAACAAATCGGAGGGGTAGATCTCGGCTTGCATTTTGACTCAAAGTGATCTTAAGTCAGGAAAGGTTGGAGATCACTGGTGTCCCTTAATCTAAGGCGTTATCTGCCAGCCTCTACAACCTACTTGATTTGTTTCTATTGTGTCCCGTTGGTGCCCCATTTTTATTCGTGCACTTTCAGCAGTAGTCTCGTCCCAAAAATTGTAATACATAGGCTATAGACATTTAGTGTTGTCTTACTTGTCTAATGTTGTGTGTGTCACAGTGTAGCCCAAGCTCTTAGTACAATAGTTGAGGCGATCACATTTCTGTCAGCCATGATGGTTGTTATGTTATAGCTACTTTCCCAGCCAAGTTGTCATGTGCTTGCTGAGGCACTTTACAAGGTTCTGTCCCAATTTCTGTTTATACCTACATCAACATGATACACACACACACACACACACACACACACACACACACACACACACACACACACACACACACACACACACACACACACACACACACACACACACACACACACACACACACACACACACACACACACACACACACACACACACAACCCACAGTGGCACATTGGTGACAGAGATGCGGCGGGTCTGGAGAGCGACTTGGTCACCCAGCTTTTGGCAGGCTCCAGCCTTGCCTCTCCAACACGATCTGTGCTCATGGTCTTGGCAGGTCCCCCTGACCCACCACCACCTCCTCCCCTCTCCTGCCCCTCATCCACCAGTCCCTTTCCCTTCACATTCAAACCCCCTCCCCTCCCCACAATTTGGGGCCACCAGCCGCCGCTGTCCCTGGCTCAAGATTACACACCTGCACGGTTGGTGTGGATCATGCTGAAAGAGAGAGGAGGGAGGGAGGATAGAAGGAGTGAGCCAGCACCACTCCCCTGACTCTCCCCCTGTATTTGTGATGTCAGCTGGCTGTGAAAGGCGAAGGAGGGCCGCACAGGCAGGCTGACCACTCACTGTGATTAAGCACCAACTGGGCCCCGGCCAGAGCACTGGAGCCCCGCCATGCTGCCCCTGTCTGGGCACACCGGCCAGCCAAGATTGTCTCTGCTGAGACCAGACCCAGCCTGCTGCTGCAGCTGAGGTGGAGCCGCTGCCCAAGTACACATGAAAACCACTGGGATGGTGGGTTGTTTGTGTGTATGGAGGGTGGGTGGGGGAGGGGTTAGAGGAGGGAGAGAGAAAGACAGAGTGTGTGTGTGCATATGAGTGTCTGTGTTTGAGTGCTTCAAATAGTATACCCTCTTTTTTTTAACTTTGAATCATTATACCAACTCACTGCAAAACTAGAACAGAAACTAAGATCCAAAGAGGGAC
This sequence comes from Salvelinus fontinalis, assembly GCF_029448725.1. Lineage (NCBI taxonomy): Eukaryota > Metazoa > Chordata > Actinopteri > Salmoniformes > Salmonidae > Salvelinus > Salvelinus fontinalis. The sequence goes on along the minus strand of NC_074678.1, from coordinate 46,662,216 downwards.
AAGATGTGTGACCTTCCTCCATCATGTCAACATTTTCTAAATGTTTTTTATCGTGCAAATACTGGAAAGAGAAGGATGCGTCTCCACTGCATTCAAACTTCCTTTTTATTCTCCAGAGTTCAGACATTAAATATTCAGTTACTTGCTTAATCAATTGCTGAGTCCCAAACAGTAGCAGTGGGCTGACATTGGCTGCTATACAGGTGTACTATCTTAATTTGACCAGTTTCTCACAGCAGGAAAATAATCCTGTAGCTAGAGGAAATGTGGATTATTATGTGGATTATAATTCATGGACATTATTGTAGGGGTTGATAGGTTTTTTTGTTAGGATAAATCAAGTCTGACATTTTTAAGTGGAAATTACCAACTTTAGAAACCTTGAATACACTATAATTTGCATTTCCTGCTGCACAGGAAAATTATCTGTGACAACAGAGTGATCGAATTAAGATAGCATATCTGTACAGTGAACCTCTATCACGATTCTCATGTATAATGTCCCTTCAGCCAGTCAGGCTATGCCCATTAAAAAATGGATTTAAAATCCACATCAGAGAGAGAATCCAAACTGCAACACAGTAGAGCACCCAAGATAGAAGCTTTCGACCCTGTGGACAGTATGTGATGAAGCATGAAGCCAGGACGGTGGCCAAGTCCACTCCAGCCTGTGCTCCTAATGCAAAGCTACTGCTGCTACCGCTGCTGCTTGACTGAGCTTCGGAGGAGACACGCTAACGTGGCCTAGCCGTAGCCATCGGTCAGTCCTCCTGCCTGCCTGCTGCACAGCCATGTCACACCAGGTCAAAGCCCAGCGCAGAGGCCGCCGCGAAACAGCCTACACCACCCAAAGCAAATTGGCATCTCCTCAGCAGGCCCGCCAGGACAACCGGAGTATAAGGAGATGTCATGTGTCTGGTTGTCACAAGCTGAAGAACTTGGCTTGACTGTGTGGGTAAATGTGTTACTGTGAAGCATTGGTTCCTAATATCATTGATTGATCTTACCGCTCGTTAGTCCTGTTGACAGATGAACAGCTGAAACTATGTAGTCTATTTCTGTATTTCTTTATTTAACCTTTATTTCACCTTCATTTAACCTTTATTTAACTTGGCCAGTCAGTTAAGAACAAATTCTTATTTACAATGACGGCCTACCAAAAGGCCTCCTGCGGGGACCAGGGCTGGGATTAAAAATAAAAAATAGAATAACCATGTAAGGACAAAACACACATCATGATGAGTAACACCACAACACTACGTAAAGAGAGACTTATGGCAGCAACACATAACAACACAGCATGGTAGCAACACAACATGACAACAACATGGTAGCATCACAACATGGCAGCAGAACAACATGGTAGCAGCACAAAACAGGGTACAAACATTTTTGGGCACAGACAACAATACATCACGTAAAGCAGCCACAACTGTCAGTAAGAGTGTCCATGATTGAGTCTTTGAATGAAGAGATTGAGATAAAAATGTCCAGTTTGAGTGTTTGTTTTTTTCAGCTCGTTCCAGTCACTAGCTGCAGCAAACTGAGAAGAGGAGCGACCCAGGGATGTGTGTGCTTTGAGGACCTTTAACAGAATGTGACTGGCAGAACGGGTGTTGTATGTGGAGGATGAGGGCTGCAGAAGATATCTCAGATAGGGGGGAGTGAATAAGTATCAACCAGTGGGTCTTACGACGAGTATACAGAGATGACCAGTTTACAGAGGAGTATAGAGTGTAGTGATGTGTCCTATAAGGAGCATTAGTGGCAAATCTGATGTCAGAATGATACAGAACATCTAGTCGCTTGAGAGCACCCTTACCTGCCGATCTATAAATGATGTCTCCGTAATCTAGCAAGGGTAGGATGGTCATCTGAATCAGGGTTAGTTTGGCAGCTGGGGTGAAAGAGGAGCGATTACGATAGAGGAAACAAAGTCTAGATTAAACCTTAGCCTGCAGCTTTGATATGTGCTGAGAGAAGGACAGTGACTGTCTAGCCATACTTCCAAGTATTTGTATGAGGTGACTACCTCAAGCTCTAAACCCTCAAGGGTAGTAAACACACTAGTGGAGGTGTTCAGAACAAGGTTAAGGGCAGAGAAAGCTTGTTGGACACTAAGAAAGCTTTGTTGTAGAGCGTTTAACACAAAATATGGGGAGGGGCCAGCTGAGTATAAGACTGTATCATCTGCATATAAATGTATGAGGGAGCTTCCTACTGCCTAAGCTATGTTGTTGATGTAAATTGAGTAGAGCGTGGGGCATAGGTTTGAGCCTTGGGGTACTCCCTTGGTCATAGGCAGTAGCTGAGACAGCAGATGTTCTGACTTTATACAATGCACTCTTTGAGAGAGGTAGTTAGAAAACCAGGCCAAAGACCCCTCAGAGACACCAATACTGTCACGGTTCATGAATCCACTGCCTCACTCTCTCTTTTCTCTCTCTCTCTCTCTCTCTCTCTCTCTCTCTCTCTCTCTCTCTCTCTCTCGCTCTTTCTCTCTCTCTCTCCTGTGTTTGTGTGGGCGTGGTTCCCAATCTTGGCCTGATTGTCTGCGCCAGCTGGAATTAATTATCTTCCCCTTTATATGTTCTGTAACCTGTGTTTCTTGTTGTCAGATCGTTGTTTCTTCCCTGAGGTTGTGTCGTGTGTCAGTGCTCATTCTCTCTCAGCCCTTGTGGGGATTATCTGCTGTGCTCCTTCCTACCCAACCGGACTCACTCCCTTGGATTTCTCAGCACGCTATCATCAGAGGATGTGCCCTAGGCCCTGGGTTGGATTCTGTCTGAGTATATTCTGTCTGTCCTGTGGATACTGTAAACTATTTTCATTAAACCATCGTTGCTTGCATCTTGCATCCGCCTCTGTATTGTGACAGAACGATCTGACCATATCATGGATGCAGCGAGTTCAACGAGTCTGACCGAATTCATTTCCCGCAGTATCACGAGAATGGACCAACAAGAGGAGAACATCTCCAGCACAGGTCGGGCAGTACAAGCCATGGCGACGCAGGTATCCCAGCTGACCCAACAATTACAACATCTGAAGGGTCTCGCTGCGCCACCTACACCAGCAGTTCCACACGCCCCGCCAGAGCTGGATTCTCAGCTAGAGCCACGACTACCGACACCAGAGGGTTATTCAGGTGATCCGGACTATTGTAGAGCTTTTCTTACGAGATGTTCAATGCATTTTTCGTTGCAGCCACGGACCTTCAACCGTGAACAGTCTAAGGTAGCATTCGTACTCACACTGCTATCAGGCAAAGCAGCTCTTTGGGGAACGGCGGTGTGGGCGAACCAGGACCCATGCTGCACCTCTTTCCAGACACTATCCGAGGAGATGAGAAGGGTCTTCGATCGGGCCGTGGCGGGTAGGGAGGCGGCCAGACTACTCGCTGACCTTCGCCAAGGAGACCGTTCAGTATCGGAATACTCCATCCAATTCCGCACTCTGGCCGCAGAGTGTCAGTGGAACGAGGAGGCGCAGTGGGACATGTTCCTGCATGGGCTGGGGGACCGGATCCAGAAGGAGATCTATGTTCTGGACCTTCCCAGGAGTTTAAATGGACTAGTGGAACTAGCCTTGAGGGTCGATGCTCGTCTGAGTCGTATTGGCCGCCGAGCATGCCCTAACAGACCGTATAACGACACGGAGGGCTGGCATACCAGCGGCGGGAACACGGTCAGTTCAGCCTCCGCTCACGAACCCATGCAGCTGGGGAGAGCTCGCCTCTCCCGGGAGGAGAGGGAGAGGCGGAGATCACAAGGACTCTGTCTCTACTGTGGTAGAGCGGGCCACTTTATCCACTCCCGCCCGGTAAAAGATCAGGCCCGGTAGTAAGTATGAGGCTACTATCGGGTGGTGTCACCACAGAGAAGACCTCATCATCTACTCTCCTCCCGGTAAGACTAAGATGGGCCACCCACACGCACGACACCCAAGCTTTACTGGACTCAGGAGCAGAGGGTAATTTCATGGACTTCAAGCTCGCTCACAAGCTCCAGATTCCTATCACCTCACTCACGCACAAGATATCCGTCAACGCTCTCAATGGTCAAGAACTCCCCAACATATCTCACACCACTGAACCTATCACACTCATCACTTCTGGCAATCACACTGAGACACTATCATTTCTACTCATGGACTCACCCCTTGCACCATTAGTTCTCGGCCACCCTTGGCTCACCCAACACAACCCCAGAGTGGACTGGGGTCATAACTCTATATCCATGTGGAGTAACAAGTGTCTTGAGTCCTGTTTAGTGTCTGCTTGTTCATCTGTGTCTGATTCTGTGTTTCTAGAGGAGGCAGTGGATTTGTCTAACGTGCCCGTTGAATACCTCGACCTGAAGGAGGTGTTCAGTAAGTCCCGTGCTGCTTCTCTTCCTCCGCATCGTCCCTATGACTGTGCAATAGAATTATTGCCAGGTGAGTCTCCGCCTAAAGGCAAGTTATATTCACTCTCTGTTCCTGAGAGGGAGGCTATGGAGAGATACATCTCTGATTCTCTGGCATCTGGATTCATTCGTCCTTCCTCTTCTCCAGCGGGGGCGGGGTTCTTCTTTGTGGGAAAGAAGGACGGATCTCTGCGTCCTTGCATTGATTACCGTGGGTTGAATAACATCACAGTGAAGAATACCTATCCCTTACCGTTGATGTCCTCAGCCTTTGAAAGGTTACAGGGAGCATCCGTGTTCACTAAGTTGGATTTACGTAATGCATATCATTTGGTTCGCATAAGGAGGGGGGACGAATGGAAGACCGCGTTTAACACCCCCAGAGGGCACTTTGAATATTTGGTCATGCCTTTTGGGCTATCCAACTCCCCAGCGGTTTTCCAGGCACTCGTCTAAGACGTGCTGAGAGATATGATTGATCAGTTCATATATGTTTACCTGGATGACATACTGATTTTTTCTTCTTCTCTCCAGGAACACGTTCAGCACGTCAGACGAGTGCTCCAGAGGTTGTTGGAGAATGGACTTTTTGTCAAGGCGGAGAAATGCATTTTTCATGCACAATCCGTTCCATTCCTAGGGTACATCGTCTCGACTGAGGGTATTCGCATGGATCCTGACAAGATTAAGGCTGTGGTGGAGTGGCCAAGCCCAGATTCCCGTAAGGCCCTACAGAGGTTTCTGGGATTCGCCAATTTCTACCGGCGTTTTGTTCGCAACTTTAGCCAGATAGTCGCTTCCCTTACCGCCTTAACCTCCCCCAGAGTGACGTTCAGGTGGACCGATACAGCCGAGGCTGCATTCGTCAAACTCAAGAGCCGCTTTGTTTCGGCCCCCATCCTCATAGCTCCCGATCCCTCGCGTCAGTTCGTGGTGGAGGTGGACGCTTCAGAGGTGGGGGTAGGTGCGGTACTTTCCCAACGGGCCGCATCTGACAACAAGATGCACCCTTGCGCGTTCCTTTCCCATCGGTTATCACCTGCGGAACGCAACTACGACATTGGCAACAGGGAGTTGTTGGCAGTAAAGTTAGCATTGGAGGAGTGGCGCCATTGGTTAGAGGGTTCGGGGGTACCTTTTATAGTTTGGACCGATCACAAGAATTTGGAATATATCAGAACAGCCAAGAGACTCAACTCCAGGCAGGCGCGGTGGGCACTCTTTTTCGGACGTTTTGACTTCTCTCTCTCGTATCGCCCGGGTTCCAAGAATGTCAAACCCGATTCCCTTTCTCGTATTTTTGACCATTCCGAACGTCCATCCACTCCCGAGTGCATCCTACCCAGGACCCTAGTGGTCTCCACACTTATATGGGAGGTTGAATCGAGGGTCAGAACGGCCTTAGAAGGGGTAACGCCTCCGCCCGGTTGTCCGCCTAATCGGTTGTTTGTGCCGGAGGGGTGTCGGTCCGATGTTATTCGGTGGGGGCATTGCTCCAACGTAGCGTGTCATTCAGGAGTCAGCCGTACTAGCTTTTTAGTGAAGCAACGCTTTTGGTGGCCGCTGATGGCTCGTGACATTCACAGTTTTGTCTTGGCTTGCTCGGTTTGTGCCACTGGGAAGAGTTCTAATCGACCCCCAGATGGGTTACTCCAACCGCTGTCGGTCCCTTCGAGACCCTGGTCCCACATCGCGCTAGATTTTGTTACCGGTCTCCCGCCCTCCCAGGGCAAGACGGTTGTTTTGACTGTGGTGGACCGGTTCTCGAAGGCGGCTCATTTTATTCCCTTGCCTAAATTACCATCTGCCAAGGAAACAGCGGTAACGGTCGTGGATCATGTCTTTCGCTTACATGGCCTGCCGATGGACGTAGTTTCTGACCGTGGGCCCCAATTTGTGTCCAAGTTTTGGCAGGAGTTTTGTAGGTTACTGGGAGCAAGTGTCAGTCTCTCTTCAGGGTTTCATCCCCAGAGCAACGGTCAAACGGAGAGGGCCAACCAAGATTTGGAGAGAGTGTTGCGATGTTTGGTTTCTAAGAACCCCTCTTCCTGGAGTCAACAACTCTCTATGGTTGAGTACGCTCACAATTCGTTGCCAGTGGCAGCCACGGGTCTCTCTCCGTTTGAGTGTAGTTTAGGTTACCAGCCACCTATCTTTCCCAGTACAGAGTCCGAGGTCACTGTTCCCTCCGCTCACGCTTTCATCCAGAGGTGCCGTCACGTATGGAGCAGAGCCCGTGAGACTCTCCTCCGGGTGGGGGCGCGCACCAAGGCTAAGGCCGATCGCCACCGGTCGAAGCCTCCGGTATACGTTGTTGGACAAAGAGTGTGGCTTTCCACGAAGAACATTCCACTCCGATCCGTTTCTAACAAGCTTGCCCCCAAATTTATCGGGCCGTTCAGGGTCACCAGGATCATTAGTCCGGTGGCGGTCCGGCTCAAGCTTCCTCCGGCGTATAGGAGAATTCATCCTACCTTCCATGTGTCCAAGATAAAACCGGTGTTTCAGGCACGCATTAACCCGCCGGTCCCGGTTCCCCCGCCGCCACGACTTGTTGATGGGGAGACCACCTTTTCTGTCAATCGGATTTTGAACTCGAGAAGGAGGGGACGCGGATTCCAGTACCTGGTAGACTGGGAGGGTTACGGTCCGGAGGAGAGAAGTTGGGTACCCGCTAGGGACATTCTGGATCACTCCCTTATCGATGATTTCAATCGACAGGTAAATTTGTCTGGGAACGCCAAGAGGCGTTCCTAGGGGGGGGGGTATTGTCACGGTTCATGAATCCACTGCCTCACTCTCTCTTTTCTCTCTCTCTCTCTCTCTCTCTCTCTCTCTCTCTCTCTCTCTCTCTCTCTCTCTCTCTCTCTCTCTCTCTCTCTCTCTCTCTCTCTCTCTCTCTCTCTCTCTCTCTCTCCCTCTCGCTCTTTCTCTCTCTCTCTTTCTCTCTCTCTCTCCTGTGTTTGTGTGGGCGTGGTTCCCAATCTTGGCCTGATTGTCTGCGCCAGCTGGAATTAATTATCTTCCCCTTTATATGTTCTGTAACCTGTGTTTCTTGTTGTCAGATCGTTGTTTCTTCCCTGAGGTTGTGTCGTGTGTCAGTGCTCATTCTCTCTCAGCCCTTGTGGGGATTATCTGCTGTGGTCCTTCCTACCCAACCGGACTCACTCCCTTGGATTTCTCAGCACGCTATCATCAGAGGATGTGCCCTAGGCCCTGGGTTGGATTCTGTCTGAGTATATTCTGTCTGTCCTGTGGATACTGTAAACTATTTTCATTAAACCATCGTTGCTTGCATCTTGCATCCGCCTCTGTATTGTGACAAATACTCCATAGAATGGAATGTTCTACTGTATCAAAAGCTTTGGCCCACAAGAATGGAATGGTCCATCGTATCAAAAGTTTTGGCCAAGTCAATCAAAATAGCAGCACAACATTGCTTAGAATCAAGGGCAATGGTGACATCATTGAGGACCTTTAAGGTTGCAGTGACACATCCATAACCTGAGCAGAAACCAGATTACATACCAGAGAGAATACTACAGACATCAAGAAAGCCAGTCAGTTGATTATTGACAAGTTTTTCCAACACTTTTGATAAACAGGACAAAATAGAAATAGTTAGGATCAGCTTGATCTCCCCCTTCAAATAAAGGACACACCGTGGCTGCCATCCAAGCAATGGGAACCTCCCCAGAGAGGAGAGAGGCTTGGCAATGATAGAGGCAGCAACCTTAAAGAAGAAAGGGTCTTTAAGGAGCTCCTTTAGCACCTCGGAATCAGTGACTGCCTGCAGGGAGAAACTTTATAGAGGGGCAGGGGAAAAAGAGGGAGGGGCATCAGGGCTAGTCGCATTAGAAGGGGTGGGAGATCAGGAAATGTTGGACGGGCAAGGAGGCATGACTGAGTCAAATAGTAATCCTGACTTAATGAGGTGGTGATTAAAGAGCTCAGCCATGTGCTCCTTGTCAGTAACAACCACATTATCAACATTAACTTCTCTGCGCTACAGATCCCTTTTATGGCATCATTTTCCTAAACAACCGCTGAATTGCAGGGCGCAAAATATTACTAAAAATATTTATAATCATGCAATCACAAGTGAAATATACCAAAACACAGCATAGCTTGTTGTTAATCCACCTATCGTGTCAGATTTTGAAAATATGCTTTACAGAGAAAGAAATCCAAGCTTTTGTGAGTGTATCAATCAATGCTAGAACAGCTAGCCCCAAATTAGCATGGTCACGAAAAGTCAGAAAAGCAATAAAATGAATCGCTTTCCTTTGATAATCTTCGGATATTTGCACTCACGAGACTCCCAGATACACAATAAATGTACTTTTTGTTCGATAAATATTACTTTTATAACAAAAAAACGCCATTTGGGTTGCGCGTTATGTTCAAAAAACTACAGCCTCGTTCCGTTCGACGAAAATTCCAAAAAGTATCCGTAATGGTCGTAGAAACATGCCAAATGTTTTTTATAATCAATCCTCAGGTTGTTTATAACAAACATAGTTGATAATATTTCAACCGGACCCTAACCTATTCAATAAGAGAGAAAAGGAAAATGGAGAGCTCCCCTTTCGCGCGCAGGTACTATTCAGAGGACACCTGACTACTTTTGAAAAATCTCGTTCATTTTTCAAAATAAAAGCCTGAAACTATGTCTAAAGCCTGGTCACAGCCTGAGGAAGCCTTTGGAAAAGGAATCTGGTTGATACCCCTTTAAATGGAAGAAAGACTGGCCAGGAAACACAGATTTGAAAAAAAATATATCACTTCCGGGTTAGATTTTCTCAGGTTTTCGCCTGCAGAATCAGTTTTGTTATACTCACAGACAATATTTTGACAGTTTTGGAAACTTTGGAGTGTTTTCTATCCTAATCTGTAAATTATATGCATATTCTACGATCTGGACCTGAGAAATAGTCCGTTTACCTTGGGAACGTTACAAAAAAAAAACTGACCCCTAGCGTCAAGAGGTTAGGGACATGGTCAGCTGTGAGGAGGAGGGTTTATTCTCCAGGTCTTTAACCGTTTTCCAGAACTTCTTGGAGTTAGACCCACAGAGAGAGAACTGCTCCATAAAAGTAACTAACTTTGGCCTTCCGGATAGCCTGAGTGTCTAGTGAGGCATTGGTAGAGGAACTAGTTATAGTATTAGTCATGCCATATGATTATCTAAACACTTTTTAGATCAAATCTCATGTTTGAGTGGAGCATCTCCACCTTCGTATTTCTATTACATGTTTTTTTAAATTCACACAATTTGAAAGAATCAAGAGGTTCGCCCTCGAGTTGCCCGCACCATAGAGCCCAAGTACTTTGGCCTTACAGTTGGTAACATCCTGTACAGTATCATAGGGCACTGCCCTGCAGCAATAAGCAGACATATTGAAACCGTTCCTTGAAGAATGTGTTGATAATTGATAGTAGTGGTCTGTCACCCAGGAGCCCAGTGCGGTGGCAGTGTGGGCCCCTGAGGCTCCCCAGGTCCCTGACAGAGAGCACCAGTGCCACCAGTCATCTGCTCGTGTCTCTCCGCCACAGATCCTCTCACCTTACCAAAACACTTCCAACGTCGGCCCCCCCCATATACATACATACACTATTCATGAGATCTATAGCCAGGACCCCCTCTCTCATCTCCCACAGCGAAGTGAGAATAGCTCAGGATATGATGGGTGGATATGAGGGGTTTACTATAAGGAGAATGGGGAGAAGGAGTGGTCATGCGAGAGGGGGGTTAGGGGTCATCGTGGAGAGGGAGATGGGATAGGCCAGCCCCCTCCCCCCCGCGGCACTGAATGCACCGCCAACCCGCTCACTCATTTCAAGTGGAAAAACAAACTAATTACGTGGAAATATGATAATGTATTGTGCTGGAGGAGTCGCCGGTCCAGCTCATTAGGACCTCAAGCTTATACCCCTCTCTCCTCCCTTCTTACTTTCTCCTCCCTCTCTTCTTCCTCTGCTCTCACTCATCTCCCTCTACCCGGCACCCATGTTCATCTCCCCATTCAGCTAATGTGCCTTATTTCTCCCAGGGAGCCTTGCCCTTTCACGACTCGTGAAACATTGGTGACCAGTCTGGGGCGCTTTGCGTCAAAGCCCGCCTCATTTGCATAATCGGAGGATCAACTCCTCCTCCTCCCTCCATCCCGCCGCCACTGCCGCTAGTGAAGGTCAACCATTCTGTCCTATGATTCCCTGGGAGAAGATGATCATCCCTCCTTTAATCCTCCTTTATCCCTACATATACCCCTACCTGATGCCTGGGGCCATGGGTTGCCATGGGGTGGGTGCCAGACAGGGCCACTTGTCCCTCAGATCCATTTCTCTACTCGTCTCACGATCCCTCCCTCCTTCATCCATCTATCTTCTCATGACCAGAAAGAAGGGATGTAGGGGATCACGCGTCAGTGATGGTAGTTTAGTTGCAGTGACAGGTTGTAACTGTGTGATGATGCCGATTAACCTCCACAGGTGACCAACAGAGTGACTACTGATATAGAAATGACGATTGACCGCCATGGCCTTTGTCACTTGACAAATGTTCTCAAGGCTCTAAACAAACCCGAAGACCATCCGATACGTCGTGTTTATGGTCCAATCATTCTCTTCCAATTCATTTTCGTGTCTACAACTCATTCACTGAATATCCTGGACTTGACAAGAACTTCCGTTCTAGAAGATAAGTCAGGTCTGTATGTTTGTAGTATACAAAGTTTTCAAACTATCTGAGCAACTTTGATGATGAATGCATGTACGAACCAATGTATTCAGGAATACTCGCCTATGTCACAACAAGCGAACGCTATCCCGGATATCCCAATAAAGGCACTTTGAATTCAACGTGCTACAGTGGAGGGAGATTGGGAAGGAAGAAAGACGGCACCCATGGTCCTGTGCCATGCATCTCAATCTCTGCCATCAGCCTCCCAGGCTTCATCGGCTGCCAACCTCACCCACCGGTAGCAGGATTCTCTGAAGAATTGAGCCGGATTTTGCTTTAATTTAGTGACTTTATTCACGGCCGTGGAGCAGAACCACATTGTAAAACTGATCTTTTTCGTTGGAGGGTGTCAGTTTTATACCTGATAATTACGGAACTCGGGTGTCTTTTTTTAATGGTGCTGATAGTTATGCAGCTTCCCAGCCAATGGAACTGTGAGAATGGATCTCTCGTCAAGAGCGAGCGCCTCAAGTCTCATTTTCTCAGTGCAGCTGCTCGGTCGATTTCCACACCCAGGCAAACGTACAATTCTGTGAACATTTGTTTAGAGTTTAGAGCGTTTAAAAATATATATATATATATGTTTTTCAACTTTGTGCCCTGATAACTAACAGCTAACTCAATCGAAAATAATATTATTTCAGTCTGAGGAGAGCGTTCCAGAATTTAATCATGGGTCAATAGTGGAGAGAAATTAACTTCAAGTGGAGAAGTGGTGGCCGAGCTTTGACAGGCCCCTGCAGGGTCAGGTGGGCATAGGGCCAGTGTTGTGCCATCACGCTCCTAAAGTCACAACGCAAAGGGTACGAGTCAGAATTCATCAACATTCACTGGACACTTGATTCAATTGCAATCAAAACGAGCTACAGCATCGTTTCTGGCAGTGCCTCTACTCTGCACAATGTCAAATGTAGATATTAAATATAACAATGTCAAATGTAGATATAACAACAAATTAGATTGCAAACTTTCACTTTCTCCCATTGACTTTCTCCCATTGATCTAAAGTGGGATTTACTGAGGAAAATTATGGTCAATATTTAGATTCACTTCACGCTGTCCCAGAGTTGAGCTATCCTCAAGCAAATGCTTCTAAATAAGTTGATGTTAAACACTACAAAACAGAACATTATTTGTAAAAAAAAAATACCAAACTTTCAACAGAATATTATTTCACATAATCGTCCTCTCGTGTTATTTCATAATTCTTCTTAAGAGCACAGTGAAGATCGTGGCCAACTATGTGAAACTGCAAAACACTATAGGGAGAGGTTCTCATCTGAATCTGAGAGGCTTTTATCTGAGGGGACCAGATTGAGAGGCTTATTTGAGCCAGCGGCTCGATCAAGGCAGAGAACAAGTGGCCGTGTTTTGTGTCAGCCCCTCATTAAACACGCCTGAACACACCCCTGATTGGACGCAGTGGCGACTTAACGACGACTGACAGGTCTGTGCCTTCAGCTCAGCCTGCGTGCAGCCTCCGAATCTGCTCGAGTAATCACTGAGCACTTAAACTGCTCATCCAGTGTGTGTATGTTTGTGTGGGGTGTGTGTGCTTTTGAAGTCCTCACAAGGATAGTAAAACAAAGAGAAAATTTGGACAGGTGGACATTTCACCGGTTCCCACAAGGAAAAAAGCTTTTTTTAGGCTTGAGGGTTAGGGTTGTGTGTTGGTTCATGTGTACGTGCGTACATGCATTTGTATCTAAGCAGGTTAGGAGAAAACAGTGCGTATGCAGCTCGTGGTATTCAGTCAATGGGCCTACGCCAGTTATCAAGTTGAATTATCCACAGCCTACTCCATAACTTTGTACTGTTACCGTTTTAAGGACTTCTGGAATCGGACGTTTCCGGAGCGGTCCGCAAATGGAGTTGTCATCAGTGAACCTATAGTTGAAGTAGCCCAGGTCAGGAAGCCTCTGTTTTCTCCTCACAACATGTGTTTTATCACTCAGGGAAACCCAGGGAGTTATCTGGGATATGAATGGGTGGATGCCGTTTTACTTTAGCTGCTGGTGTTCCATACAGAGCCCATCAAAGACCACAGGAATGACTGTACGTATAGGTTAGTCAGGGACTGTTTTAGACCGGGCACATCAGCTGGGTGTAATTTAATGATCAGGCAGAAGAGAAAACCAGCAGGCTCCGGACCTCGTAGGGCAAGAGTTGAATACCCCTGCTGTAGACTATTCTTTTTGCATTAGTTTGTGGTACAAGAGCCCCCCCCCCCCCCCCCCCCCCCCCTTGATAACCTGTCGAGATAGTGTAGATGACTATCTAAGTCAATCTAAATGGTACTTTCTAGTGTTTTTTTGTCTGAAGATATATCCCTTACTTTACAGCCCTATTCTGACAAGAATGTTTCCCTGAGGAAATCACATAATTTCCCCTCTGCCTGTAAGCTATGGACGAATGGGAATGCCTATGTCAACAATGGCAGGTTGGATGTCTGCACACCCTGTCAACCTTCAGCCATCAGAGGAAGCTTGCATCACTGTCATAACAGGGCTAAACCTTTAGCCAACGAGCTAAGTAACGGTTTCTGTCTTCGCAGAGGAGAAATGGCGATTGCCAAGGGCTGTCATATTTGTTCATTAAATATTGTATGTTATGACTGTTACGTAGCGTTATGAAGTGATGTGTTTATGTACTTAGCCATATGTTAAGTGCTCGTTAGTTACGGAGCGTAAGTGTCCTAAGTGTCCTCAATGCAATGCACGCTTGCAGAATCCATCTATAGGACAATGACCTGTTGAGTTGTGGGGTGAGTGAACTGCTGGTGCTGCTGATCTCTGGGCTCGGTCTGAGGGGTGTGGGGGTGTGTGCTTGCGTGTGCGTGTGTGAACGAGAGAGAGAGCGGGAGAGAGAGCGAAAGAGAGCGCAAGAGAGAGAGAGAGAGAGGTTGGGAGGGTGCAGACTTGGGTGAAGAGGGCAACTCTTCTCCCCTCATTCGACCGAGAAAGGCAGCCCAGCGGGGGAGTGGTATGTCTTTGTCCCACAGGTCAGCCTGGGGCGTGTGTGTTAGTGTGTGTGTGTGTGTGTGTGGGTGTGTGTGTGTGTGTGTGTGTGTGTGTGTGTGTGTGTGTGTGTGTGTGTGTGTGTGTGTGTGTGTGTGTGTGTGTGTGTGTGTGTGTGTGTGTGTGTGTGTGTGTGTGTGTGTGTGCGTGCGCGAGCGCGCATTTAGGAGTGAAAGAGAACGACGTGAACAAGAACGAGGCAGAGTATTGGTGTGAGTGTAAACTGGAGAGGGAGAGAAAGTGTGTGGTTCCTGAAAACCCTTTGTGTTTCTGTTCCTTTCTTCTCCTTTTCTGTGCAGCACCAGTCTCCTTCCAGGATGCCTGTGATGCCATAAAACATCAAAGCTACTGCTTCACAGCAAACAGGTTGGCTCAACAAAAACCTTTTCACTTCTAAGCTATTGGCTCTTCCCTCTTTCAGAAGAACTACAGTTTCTTCTAACCAAATCAGGGCCTCTCTTTCTCCTTTCTCTCCGTCTCTCGCTCTCCCTCTTTCTCTCACTCTCTTTCTCCTCCGCTCACTCCCCCTCTCTCTTTCACCTTCTCCCCCTCTCTCCCCTCTCTCTCTCTCGCTCTCTTTGACTGCAGTGGGGTCTGAGGTTTGTCTTCTTTGGGGAATAAGAACATCTGGGATTGTGAGTGCAGGAGAGAGCGATAGAGAAGTAAAACTCTTGGAACTGCTCCGCACATTTCCTGTGTATTTGAGGTTAAGCAGTTTTTCCCTCTCCCCCTTCCCTTTCCCCTTCTCCCTCTCTCCCTCTTTCTTTCCCTCTCTTTCACGCTCTCTGTGTGCTTCCCAACAGTCTGGCAGGAAGACGACCTCTAACAGACGTGGAGAACCCTGTGTGTGTGTGCTTTTGTTCTCACTATCTCACAGGTCTTTCCCCTGTGTTTTGTATCGGCTGTGGTCCTTTTATTGTGTTGGGATGCCAGAGTTTTCCCAGTGACGGCGTGGTTTCAGGAGGGTTGTGAGTGTGTGTGTGTGTGTGTGTGTGTGTGAGAGTTGACAGGATCCCTCCTCTCTGAGCGTGTGCAGATGGTTCCCGGAGAAGGGACCTTTAGGACAGCTCCAACTGCAGGTATGTGCCAACGGCTGCATGCATCACACACACACACACACACACACACACACACACACACACACACTTCCAGCACTTTGTCGCACTATGATAAGAGCCTTACCTCCTGGCTAGTTTCGGTAAAAGTAGGGATTGCTCTCTTTTATTCTCTCTCTCTCTTTTTCTGCTTCTAACACTTACGACTAACAATTAGAGAAGTGGAGGTTTACTGGAAACGTTCTCTGGAGGGTTTTGCCGTCTCTTGAGCACAGAAAAGTCGTTGCACAATGCCACGCCACTCTTCATTAATGACTCTGCTCTAAGGATGTATGGTTTAGACATTAACTGCTGCAGTAACACAGACATCCACACGGGAACACAAACCTTTCCCTTTCCGCTGTGCTTACATTAAGTTGTAAAATCCTGGACTTCCCCTTCAAATTAACCAGTTGTTATTAATGTCATGTTAATGTTAAGTACACGTAGATAGGCAGGGAAATGATAAGCGTCGATCTACTTTGTTCGTTTGTCTCCCTCTCAATAATGAAACTGGAGGAATCTACCACACACCCGAGAAATTAGCCTAGGTGTCTTCTTAGAAATATCCAGATACATTTCTTTTTTTATTCTTCTAGAGGGCTATGAGGAGGTATGCTACATTGTTAGCTTGCCTAACAATTGCCCAACTAAACAAATATGTTTTCGATTTAGCTACAGTGACTAATTACAGACAGAAACAGCTGGCGAAATGTTAACAGACCTATTCTAGCCTACCAGCAATCTTTCTACTCGTTCTCTTTACTGTGCTGGTCGTCTCTGCTCAAAGTCTAGAAATTGAGTCTAGCATAGAAATAGACTCTCTAGTCATTCTATTTCTATGGTCCTAGCCTCCCTTTGTCTGGCTGATAGATGAAAGGCTGCTAGCCTTCACTACGCTAACGATGTAACGTACGTCTGGCAGAATGGGTATTGACACACGCGGGCTCCAGTAACCCCCCCCCCCCCCCCCCCAACCCCCTTTGATCCTCCTGCCCCCCGATGCCATTTCCAGCACCTCACTGGGGTCACACAGATTAACCCCTTGTTTCCTGCAATGGGGGCTTGTTTTGAAGTGAAATGGAGGATGAAGGCGTTTCCGGAGCGAGTCGCCTGTAGAGTAGACTACTGGCTGCGTTTGACTGCTGGCTGATTATAGACAGACTTTGTGTTGGAGAGTTTTATTCATCTTTTTCCTTCAGGTTTTGCTGTCTATTAGATGGAGATGGAACAAGAAAGTCGGCCATTGCTGAGGCAATCGTCTTAAAGGTATCTGAGAGACATTGAAAGACTAGAGAAACTGCCTGATTGTGTAGAGTCCATTCTGTGCCTCCTATACATCAAGCCCCACCGTAAAACCAAAGATTTGTATAACTAACCCAAGACAGACCACAGCCTGTCGTTTCCAATGGGAGCAAATTAATCATAGTGGGTAGAACAAGCAAGGAGGTGGGTAGAGCCAAGCACTAGCTAGTTAGATCCTATTGGTTCGTTCTAGCATTTATTTGCATATTTCTGTTTAGGAACGCCTACTCTGTGAAGTGTGTGTGTGCCATAACTCACTTCGCCCTTGCACTCCTTCTAAACAATGCCATTTTTGGGGAATTTTGACAAAGGATAAAGTCTTAAAAACACAGTCCACTCTGTTTGTTACAGATTTTAGTTTTGC
The DNA here is from genome assembly GCF_029448725.1 of Salvelinus fontinalis. Taxonomy (NCBI): domain Eukaryota; kingdom Metazoa; phylum Chordata; class Actinopteri; order Salmoniformes; family Salmonidae; genus Salvelinus; species Salvelinus fontinalis. The sequence goes on along the minus strand of NC_074678.1, from coordinate 46,645,288 downwards.
AAACAGAAAACTGTATAGAGATCAAATGTTTCATCAATGAGAAAATTTGCAGAATGTCGGCCAAAGTCTATCTCGCTCCATCTTCTCACTCTGCCGGCCACTGGGCTTCCTCTCATTACCATATTTGGTAGTGAGTGGAAACGCCAACCGGATGCTTCGCATTTATACAACCGGTGAAATATCTGGCTCATTGTTTTGTGATAAAACCCTTTCTCAGGCCTCCATCAAAACACCTGATACAGCTCTGAGCGCCTGCCACAGAAAACAAACCATCAGACATTGAGCCAAAATGGCGGTGGCCGGAGTCCATTCCTGGATGTTGTTGACCCTGATGGCTGTCCTACCACATGCCTGCGCCCAGCAGAGTCTGGTGCGGGTGAACTCAGGGGTCCAGGTTGGCCGGGGGAGGTCTGTGTTTGTAACAGACAAGGAGCTGCAGTTCAACGTGGACCAGACATCAGACTGTAAGGTGGAGGTGGTGCTCAATGAGCCGGTGACTCAGAGAGTAGGGAAACTCACTCCTCAGGTGAGAGGATCTAGTCCGTTACTTTTCAATGATAACAAATGTAAGCAAATCTAAAGCAGAGACCATTTTGCTTCTGCTTCTTTACTAGCTACCCATTGCAGTCTTCAGAATATATCCACAGGTGTATGACATGCTATAACAGTGTATGTGAACTACAACACATTATTAGAATGTGTAGCTATTTTAACAGGGTATTGTACTGTGTGGCTGTGCGTGCTCTATATCAGTGTGTTGCTGTCTAGTTATGTGAAGTGTAACGGTGTCGTGGCCGATTTTGTTGCAGGTGTTTGACTGCCATTTCCTGCCTGACGAAGTGAAGTACATCCATAATGGCAGTCCCCTGCTGGAGGAAGACACGGTCATGTTGAGAGTATACAGGTAGGACCACACACATTCAAATTCCAACTTTATTTATAATGCTTTTAGCACATGTCACACTTGGTTAACTGAGATGAATGAAACCAAGGCTGGAAAATAGATGGTAGTGGTAGTGCTGGGCTTAAACAAAAAAGTGAGGTCCCACCAGAAAGACACGGTGCTGTTTGAGTTTTATTGATTGCACTCCAAATTCAAAGTTTGTCATAATACGTTCTCGTATCTCAAAAGTAGTCGAGATGAGTATGCTCCAACTTATTTCAGGTTCACAGTCTCCGACACCTTGGTGGAGATGGTGGTGTTGAGGATGATTGTGGTGGAACCTGAGAGCAGCCTGGTAGAGCTGGGCAGCACTCCCCTGGTGGTCCCCCAGTTCTACGGCCTGTCCAACGCCATCGACGGCGGCGTCCTTAGCATCCGCAGTCAGCCCGACGTGGCCTGCACCGTGCGGCTGCTCAGCCCAGAGACCAGTGTACCTTCCCTGGGGCAGCTGGTGACAGAGGAGGACCCCGGGCTGAGGAAAGGTAAAGCATGGCATCATCCATATCCCGCTACTGGTCAACACGTTGGAAATGCAATGATATTGAAGGTGCTTCGTGAGTATGTTGTGTTGTTGTGAACATGAGTTCGAATCCCGGTTCACTCGTGGCAGGGATGGACGATCCGATGCAGAATTTGGATCAGTAGGCCTATTATCAATGCAGTCTTATAGACACAGCGATTTAGTTATTGTATAATTATTTGGCCTAGATCCAGACTGGCATTACAGATGTAGGATCGTAATTTGATCACCGTGTTGCAGGAGAACTTTCCTGCAAAGCAGGACCTTTAAAACTTGTAGTGTGTTTGAAGATTAAAAAGGCATCTGAAGGTTGTAATTTCCTAAAATGTATTAACAAAATGGCAGATTTGATGTTCCCTCAAGAAAAATGCATCAACCCCTACAAAAATATCCATGAATTATAATCCCAATAATAATTCACATTTCCTGTTGCTGCAGGATTATTTTCCTGCTGTAGCAAACTGGCTCAAATTAAGATCCTACATTTGTATGGCATCACATCTGGGAGCTTTTGTCCTGTCAGATAATTGATACTACTGAACATGTACAGCAAAGGAATCAAACACTGTCACTCACTTTTTTGTCCCTTGTGTTGAACGTGATCTTGCAAAGCCACTCTCTTTGATTCTTCTCCGTAGTTGCTCTGTATATTTAACAAGCCTCAGGTAAACTTCCATTGATTGACATGCGTCTCCCAACGATCATTCACCCAAGGCAGACAAACTGGAGACCCCTGTCCAGGAAACAAGCCCTGCCTCCATAGCACCAAGGAGGTGCGTTTCCTCAAAGCCACCTGCCACGAGTTCCTCAGCTTGGCTCTGAAGTACCAGCACCTGAGTCCCCCATCTCCGGAGATTGACTACATCCCTATCAGAGTGGAGCTACGGGACCAGGCCTCCAGAGCACTGCTGGAGGTAAGAGACTACTGTAACTGTAACATACTGTATGGCAGGGTTCCCCAATAGTCGGCCCACGAGCCAAATTCATCCCGCAGCTGATTTTAAAAATCACCAGGAAATCAGCTCAAAGCTATTTTAAATATTTTCCCAAGTATTCCCACGCTTAAATCGTAATGTAATCGAGGTTTAAAATGATCATGTTTTTGTCAAATACTATATCTGTTTTGGGCTTCTTGCAGACAATTTGCAGTGTAAAAATTATTTATAATTATGTTCTGTCCCCACAACTATCCTCTCAAGAAAAAAGATTGGCCCGCAGAAACAGGCCCTGGGTCTGTTCTAACGGGACCTACAAGTTCAGGTTACGCCTGTGACAGTGCTATTGAGTGCCACCATCTGTTCGCTAACAGATCTCATGGTTTATTTTAGGGATATAATACAATTTCGTGTGGCAATTCTCTGTGTAGTTGTGGTAGAATCCAGGGATTTGGCTCATGCTTGACTAACAACAGTCACTAAGGGGAGCGGGACCTAAAGATATTTAGCGAATGAGTGCAGTGGTCACATGACTTGTATCTGCTCTGTGATTGGATGATACAGACCACAATACTGAACGGGATGAGTCGTTTCACATCTAACAACAAGCGTTCCCACAACTTTAGAGAACATTCTCTTAAGAATCTCATTAGGTCAGTAACGTGTAAGGACCGTTTCCAAGAGACCCATTCACTTAATGCCAAACAGAAATCACCCAGAACGTGGTTACCGTGTTCTCAGAATATTCAATATTAATGTTCTAGACATGTTTCATGGGAAGGTTGCAACAACATTCCTGTGTCCAGTTTTCTATGGGTTAGGAGAATATTCCATCAACGTCCTACCAAACATACACAGAACATGGCTGCCATGTTCTCAGAATACAAGATATTAATGTCGCTGCTCACCTCCGTTTTGTCAACTAAACAAAAACAATAACAAATGTGCCTGTGGCGACCAGTGGCACTATTTCCCCCTTCAATTCTAGCTTTAAGTAGTATCTCATTAGAAAAGAAAGGTGTGTTTAACCTATTCAATGCCACTAACCTCTGTCTGCCCACCAGTCGGAGGCTGTGTGGCTGCCCGTGCTGATCCATGGGGCCATGCAGAACCAGCCTCCGCAGGCCGCCTTCATGGCCTCCTTCATCCTGGAGGCGGACCAGTTCATCCTCACCCCCCTGACCACGGCCGCGCTGGACGCCAAGGACGGAGAGACCCCCCAGGAGCGCCTGGTGTTCAACGTGACAAAGCCCCCCGCCCAGGGCTACATCACCCACCTGGACGACCACACCAAAACCTGCCACTCCTTCATCTGGCAGGACCTACACGAGATGAAGATAGCCTACCAGCCGCCCAATAGTAGTCATACAGGGAGGAGGAACTATGAGGTACTGAGGTGGAGCAATAGAGCTCTTGGGCCCTTTTCACACCACTGAGCCAAGCTAAGACAAGTCGAGCTGAGCCAAGCTTCTACTGAGCTGGCCTGCTGGTTAATGAGAAATGCTTTTCTCATTAACCAGCAAAGTCTTCAAAGTCACATTTAGAGAGATTGTAGCTGTAGAATGAGTGGAAACGTAATATTAAACTAATGCTATTCCATTTCCTGCAGGTTGAGTTCCAGGCTATTGACGGTTCCTATGTAGCCAGCCCACCCATTATGGTTCACTTCTCCATCAGAGCAGCTGAGACAAACGCACCCAGAGTCTCGTGGAACATGGGTATCTTCACATCAAAACATCACATTGAATTGCAAAAAAATTGCCATCATAAGAGATTGAATGATGCAAACCCATTGAGGAGCTTGTATTTATGTCTGTATTGTAGGCTACTGTATGTGGTATATAGTGGCATGTCCGATATATCATTACATTGAGTCCACAGTGGAAATAAGGTGTTCCTTCAGTTTATCCACTTGTGTGGCTGAATTATGTTTTTAAATGGTCAAATAAATCAAATCAATAAAATCAAAATACACTGATAAAGACAGGATGTTGATACCAACCTATCCTGGCAGGGTTGGATCTGTTGGAGGGTCAGTCTCGGCCAATCACCTGGGAGGATCTCCAGATCGTGGACAGTGACAACATTGATGCTGTCTACCTGGTGGCCGTGGACGGACCTCTGCACGGACGACTCAGTGTCAGAGGTGAGAGGTCAGATGGGGTGGGTTCAGTTAGGTGAGACTTTCAGAACATTGCAGATAGAACTGTAACATAGAACTTTCTTGATATGACACATATGGAAAATGAGACATGAAAACTAGACATTGTCACTATTCAAAGTAAATGACAAAATGTCACAATACAAAGTAAAAGAATGCACAACCAAAACATTTGATGAATCGTTGATGCACTTCCTTATCACAGAACATTCTGGAAAATAATTACACATTTTTGAACCCTTCCTTGGAATTCTGTGCTGGTATCTGGAGTGCCACCCTGAAGATTCCCAGGAACGCCTGCCCTTTTCCGCCCTTTTGCTTCCATGTGTTTCCCATCCGTTGGGGACGGCGGCGCGGCTCCCGAAGCATATGTGAGGTGGCCTGCATGTGTTTCCTAATCAGGTGTAAAATGGGCCGTTGCCACTTTCGCCAGGGGCCCTCGCACACAAAGCTGTCTTCAGCGTGCCGGCGTCTGTCCTTCCACTCCAGCGCACGAGGAGACAGGCCTTTGTTTGCACAGGCCCTGAGTGAAGCAGATTGGGGAGACTTATGTCATTTCATGCCACTGTGCACAAAGAGCAGATGCGCTGTCCCAAGCGCAGACCTGTTTTTTTTTTTTAAGAGAGAGAGAAGACGACAGACAAGGCTAGGGACGTAACCTTTCATGGCTACTTTGGACAGTGAGAGAGAAGCGCAAATGCTTTGTGGGGTTTTATTGAGGTTACAGTGGTGGCTTTGGTTATTGTTTTGAACGACTCATAAGGGACCATTTTGCTCTGTCAATCTGGGCTGTGTAGAAGGCTAGTCCCTTACAGAGAGGCTGAGCTGGTGGTTTCTTTCAGTTCGGTAGTTTCCAGTTTGGACTAACTTCAGTTCCCATCGGCCACTGACTCCATCCCATTCCCTCCTGTAGGGCCATCCGATGAACAGCAGCACCTGCTCAAACAACCATCCCACCCACACCCATCCCGCTATCACTTTAATTGCTGTTTATGTTGTTGTTATTTGGATGGGGGGGGGGGGGGGTCGTTTTCATACTGATTGACGCCCCCCCCCCCCCCCCCGTGATATATAGAGAGCGAGGGGAAAAAACGGAACCAAAAGTTTTGGCTCCCGTTCTCCCTTATCAGAACCTGTTTGCTAATTTTCTTCATGGCTCCACTCAGTTCAGTGAGAGTTCTGGCCCACCAATATACAGTGTCTCTGGAGGACTTGGCGGGCAGAGGGAATTGCTCACCCTTGACCTCCGACTCGGGACGTCGACGCTGGGGAGTGTCAGAGCACGTTTGGTCCAACGCCTTCAGCCAAATGGAAAGCTGCCTGACTGTTTCTTCACACTCCACACTGTCCTCCGACTTGGGAACCTGTGTTTTTTGTTTTGTTTTTGGGCCTGCTGCCCACTGCCACCTTTGGGCCCAATTACCAAGTTGTTTCTCCGTTGGACTTGTAGCCGTTTCCCCCATTTCCCCCGCAGTAAAGTTGCTGCTAATGAGGTTTTGTGCGCGACCATTCATCACTCAATCTGTCTTGTGACCTTGCCCTTCTGTCTCCCTGGCAAGCAGGAGTGGGCCATCGTCGCGTTGGGCAGCCGCCACAGCACGCTAGCCTGGGAAGGACGCCATCTTTCCCTCTCTGTTTTTCAGCAACAGGGAAAAGCCTGAGCCAGCGCGTAGTGCCTTTAGGCAAAAGCGAAACTTGTTATTTCCAAATGACAATATGCATCCAACATTATAAAAAATGCTTATTTGTGAGAAATCATTAATAAATGAAAACATGAAGTGGCTTTGGCAAGAGTGGGGGATGTCTACCTTACACCTGCATTGCTTGCTGTTTGGGGTTTTAGGCTGGGTTTCTGTACAGCACTTTGAGATATCAGCTGATGTACGAAGGGCTGTATAAATACATTTGATTTGATTTGATAACCATGTCATAACAGCTGACATAACTTGTCATAACACTGTCATGACCATTATATTTAGACCTTTGTGACATATATTGCATTATTTTATGGCTGGTTATGACACCTACATAAGAGTATCAAAACCCCCAGAACCTACCACACCAGCAAAACATCCCAGTACACCGTAGCCTACTTGGCAACAGTGTGGTTGTTATTTAACATTTTCTGAAATGAACCATATTAAATGATCATTGTAATTGCAGAACATGTCAGACATGCACCTAGCCCAATGCGCTGTTGTTGATGACTGGGATGAATGCAGGAGCAGATTTCAGGAGCAGATATGATGGTCATATTGCTTCATGACAGTGTCATTTTCTGTGTATTTTCTGCAAGTTATTTAAAATATGATGTTTTTTTTTTTTTAACAACAACAACAAATAACTTAGGAAACAAACTTTTAAATGAAAGGAAACTTCTTGGCAGGGAAAAAACATAATTGAATAAATGTGGGGTTTTGAAATAATCTGTATCACAATTCCAGTGGGTCAGACGTTTGCATACACTAAGTTGACTGTGCCTTTAAACAGCTTGGAAAATTCCAGAAAATTATGTAATGCTTTAGAAGCTTCCGATAGGCTAATTAACATAATTTGAGTAAATTGGAGGTGTACCTGTGGAGGTATTTCAAGGCCTACCTTCAAACTCAGTGCCTCTTTGCTTGTCATCATGGGAAAATCAAAAGAAATCAGCCAAGACCTCAGAAACAAAATTGTAGACCTCCACAAGTCTGGTTCATCCTTGGAAGCAATTTCCAAACGCCTGAAGGTACCACGTTCAATCTGTACAAACAATAGTACGCAAGTATAACACCATGGGACCACGCAGCCATCATACCGCTCAGGAAGGAGACGTGTTCTGTCTCCTAGAGATTAATGTACTTTGGTGCAAAAAGTGCAAATCAATGCCAGAACAACAGCAAAGGACCTTGTGAAGATGCTGGAGGAAACAGGTACAAAAGTATCTCTATCCACAGTAAAATGAGTCCTATATCAACATAACCTGAAAAGCCGCTCAGCAAGGAAGGACCAAAACCGCCATAAAAAAGCCAGATTACGGTTTGCAACTGCACATGGGGACAAAGGTCGTACTTTTTGGAGAAATGTCCTCTGGTCTGATGAAACAAAAATAGAACTGTTTGACCATAATGACCATCGTTATGTTTGGAGGAAAAAGGGGGACGCTTGCAAGCCGAAGAACACCATCCCAACCGTGAAGCACGGGGGTGGCAGCATCATGTTGTGGGGGTGCTTTGCTGCAGGAGGGACTGATGCACCTCACAAAATACATGGCGTCATGAGGCAGGACAATTATGTGGATATATTGAAGCAACATCTCAAGACATCAGTCAGGAAGTTAAAGCTTGGTCGCAAATGGGTCTTCCAAATGGACAATGACCGCAAGCATACTTCCAAAGTTGTGGCAAAATGGCTTAAGGACAACAAAGTCAAGGTATTGGAGTGGCCATCACAAAGCCCTGACCTCAATCCTATAGAAAATGTATGGGCAGAAGTGAAAAAGCATGTGCGAGCAAGGAGGCGTACAAACCTGACTCAGTTACGCCAGCTCTGTCAGGAGGAATGGGCCAAAATTCACCCAACTTATTGTGGGAAGCTTTTGGAAGGCTACCTGAAACGTTTGACCCAAGTTAAACAATTTAAAGGCAATGCTACCAAATACTAATTGAGCGTATGTAAACTTCTGACTCACTGGGAATGTGATGAAAGAAACAAAGGCTGAAATAAATCATTCTCTCTACTATTATTCTGACATTTCACATTCTTAAAATAAAGTGGTGATCCTAATTGACTTAAGACAGACATTTTAGTTTAAATGTATTTGGCTAAGGTGTAAGTAAACTTCTAACTTCAACTGGAGGTGTCATAACCAGCCATAAAATAACACAATTTATGTCACCACGTGTAAATATATGGGCCATGAGTGTTACGACCATGTTATGACAAGTTTTGTCAGCAGTTAGGAAATGGTTGTCATAACGTGTTAACGTGTTATGACACTGGGCGTCAAAGAAAGTGTTACCATGAGGACATACTATACGCTATAGTGACCCAAATTTGTAACCAAAAAAATATCATTAAAAAAAAACACATTTTAACAAATACATTCCAAAATCAGTTGATTTGAATCTCACTGGCCTACATAAATGAGAAAAAAATTCTCCAAAGAAAAGTCACCTTTCCAATTAATTCGTTCATTCATTCATTCATTCATTCATTCATTCATTCATTCATTCATTCGAACATCTCCTCCCAGGTGGTAAAGGCTTTATGTTCCGGATACGGGACCTACAAGAGGGTGTGGTTGTCTACCATCACTCGGACAGCGACACCACCCGCGACCACATTGTCTTCCGCATCACAGACGGGCGCCACAGCATCCGCCACAAGTTCCCCATCAACATCCTGCCCAAGGATGACACGGCGCCGTTCCTTATCAACAATGTGGCATTGGAAGTGCAGGAGGGCGGCGAGGTGCTGGTGGAAGAGTACATGTTGCTGGCCTCTGACCTGGACTCGAGTGATGACTACATCCTGTACCAGCTCCTCACCTTCCCCCGCGCTGGAGAGGTGGTCAAGAAGGCCCACCCACAACAGCCAGGTAATAGGATATCATCACAAATTGTATAGAAAAACTGAATTGCTTTAATTGCCTGGTTACTGATAGTCCAACCCCGTAGAATTGGCCTTTAAGCAAGTTAGGTTCAACCTGTGTGTGAACTACATAGATTGTGTTTGTTGAGGTCTGATGAGGCCTTAAACACGAGACGGGTAGTTTGCTCTCCTTCTGTATCTACTATCTTGCATTGAGGAAATTCCCATTCTATGCATTCAATGTCTCTGTTGATGCCTGGGTTGTGATTTCCTATAGGCGTGCCAGTAAAGAGTTTCCTGCAGAGGGATCTGTTCATGGGGCTGGTCTATTACAGACACTCTGGAGAGGAGTCTTTTGAGGACACTTTCGACTTCACCCTCTCAGACAGCCATCAACCCCCAAACCTGTCCCACAGACACGTAAGCGTGCAAAGATCTAAACCCGATATTCCATATGGCACATTACTGTTACGTTGCAATACTTGAAATTGGGGATATTTTAACTAGAAGTCGATGGTAAGGCAGTGAATACAGTGACAGGCCAAAATATCATCTGGGAGAAAAAAATGTTTTGGGGATCATATGTTTATATTACAACGCCTTTAAATATCTATTTGTCTGAAACGTTCCGTTTTCCATATTCTATTGTTTTCCGTTTTTTCCATATTCCATTGTGCTGTCCTCTGTGCCCTCCAACCACAACACAGACTGTGGTGATCCACGTTTTTCCAGTCAAAGACCAGCTTCCGGTGGAGGTGTCTGGCAGCGTTCGCTCGGTTACGGTGAGGGAGACCGACGTGGTCTACCTGACCCAGAGTCACATCCACTTCAGGGACACAGAGCACCCAGACACGGACCTCTCCTTCTTCATCACCACACCCTGCTTCAGCCCCACACGGCCGGGGTACAGTACAACTTTTCTCTCTCTCTTTTTCTTTCTCGTTCTTTTTCTCTCTCGCTCTCTCTCTCTCGTAGTCACAACACGGTTGTTCACTTCATGGACTTTACTGTGGCTGTGTCACCAGCTTAGCTGAGGCCAATGCGTGCTTAATAAATATGGTTTCAGATGTATTGTTTATTGCATGAGGTTTATGACGTTTAAAGGGAAAATGCTCTTCAAAATGAAAATCATACAATTTTAATTTTGCTGGATTTGTACCAGCACAATCACGCCCCAAGCCTAAATAAATGGGAATTATTAGCACCGTCTAACAGAGTGTGTTTGTGGCCCTGATTGCAGGCTACCTGATGCAGGGCGACTATTCTACACAGACAGCACCCACTCCATGAAGAAAGATCCAATGGTCCCTGTGTTAAAGTCATTCACCCAGGTACGCTCACCAATATACTGCGCCAATACACTGACATGCATGTAGTGTGCAGGTATATTCATTTTGATTACAAATGCCTATTATTACTTAACCTCACGCAGCAACATGTGTTGTGTCCGTCAGCATGCAGTCAACCACATGAAGGTGGGGTACATGCCCCCCATCGAGGACATCGGACCAGAGCTACTGTTTGTCCAGTTTTTGTTCTCTGTGAGTGACCACCACGGTGGAACCACCAATGACCTGCTCTTCAACGTCACCGTCACTCCTGTGGACAACCAGGCTCCTGAGGTGGGGGGGGTTCTCTGGTCAAGTGAAATATTTATCAACAACACCATGTTACATGAGGAAGAAAAAAAGATAAATGCTAGTCATGAAGGTGAACAGTGTCTTTTATGAACTGCTTTGGTATCGACGGTCTTAGAACCGTGACATAGACATTGAAACATTTCAAATGCGAAAATCCATTCCACTCGGTATCTGCACCAAACAAATCCGTTACCATTCTCTTTCTCTATCAACTCTGTTTCTATCTCTACCTCCATCGATTTCTATCTCGTTATCCTGGACCTCCTCAGGTGTTCACCAACCTACTGAGAGTGGATGAAGGAGGAGGGGCCTTCTTCACGGAGGAGCACCTGCTGGTGCGGGACGGGGACAGCTTGGAGGACAAGCTCAGAGTAGGGGTGCAGACTACGCCCATCCACGGGAAGCTGGAGCTGCAGGGGCGAGAGCTCCGCCAGGGTGACACCTTCATCCTCCAAGACCTGAGAGGTCTCCGAGTCAGGTGGGACATATAGTGGCACGATAAGGGGGGCTAGACGATAGAGGGAGGCAGCCCGTGTAAGGATTTGGTTTCGTTTGAGGTTAATCACGGCAACCCAATCTATGTCCATTTTTAAAAAAAATAAAAAATGTCTCATTGCAGGTACATCCATGATGACTCTGAGACTGTGGAGGACATTGTTGGTCTAACAGTAACTGATGGTGTCAACTCTGCTCATGTGTTCTTACCAGTCCAGGTGAGTAGGCTATATACACTAACGTTCAAATGTTTGGGGTCACTTAGAAATGTCCTTGTTTTTGAATGAAAATTGATTTTTTTTTGTCCATTAAAAAAGCATCACATTGATTGGAAATGCAGTGTCGACATTGTTAATGTTGTAAATGACTATTGTAGCTGGAAACGGCAGATTTTTTATAGAATATCTACATAGGCGTACAGAGGCCCATTATCAGCAACCATCACTCCTGTGTTCCAATGGCACGTTGTGTTAGCTAATCCAAGTTTATAATTTTAAAAAGCTAATTGATCATTAGAAAACCCTTTTGCAATTATGTTAGCCCAGCTGAAAACTGTTGTTCAAATTACAGAAGCAATAAAACTGACCGTCTTTAGACTAGTTGAGTATCTGGAGCATCAGCATTTGTGGGTTTGATTACAGGCTAAAAATGGCCAGAAACAAAGAACTTTCTTCTGAAACTTGTCAGTCTATTCTTGTTCTGAGAAATGAAGGCTATTCCATGCGAGAAATTACCAAGAAACTGAAGAACTCGTACAACGTTGGGTACTACTCCCTTCACAGAACAGCGCAAACCGACTCTAACCAGAATAGAAAGAGGAGTGGGAGGCCCCGGTGCACAACTAAGCAAGAGGACAAGTACATTAGAGCGTCTAGTTTGAGAAAAAGACGCCTCACAAGTCGTCAACTGGCAGCTTCATACCCGCAAAACACCAGTCTCAACGTCAACAGTATAGAGGTTACTCCGGGATGCTGGCCTTCTAGGCAGAGTTACAAAGAAAAAGCCATATCGCAGACTGGCCAATAAAAATAAAATATTAAGATGGGCAAAAGAACACAGACACTGGACAGAGGAAGATTGGAAAAAAGTGTTATGGACAGACAAATCTAAATTTGAGGTGTTCGGATCACAAAGAAGAACATTCGTGAGATGCATAAAAGATGCTGGAGGAGTGCTTGATGCCATCTGTCAATCATGGTGGAGGCAATGTGATGGTCTGGGGGTGCTTTGGTGGTGGTAAAGTGGGTGATTTGTACAGGGTAAAAGGGATCTTGAAGAAGGAAGGCTATCACTCCATTTTGCATTGCCATGCCATTCCCTGTGGACGGCCCTTAATTGGAGCCAATTTCCTCCTACAACAGGACAATGACCCAAAGCACAGCTCCAAACTATGCAAGAACTATTTAGAGAAGAAGCAGTCAGCTGGTATTCTGTCTATAATGGAGCGTCCAGCACAGTCACCGGATCTCAACCTTATTGAGCTGTTGTGGGAGCATCTTGACCGTATGGTACGTAAGAAGTGCGCATCAAGCCAATTAAACTTGTGGGAGGTGCATCAGGAAGCATGGGCTGAAATCTATTCAGATTACCTCAACAAATTGACAACTAGAATGCCAAAGGTCTGCAAGGCTGTAATTGCTGCAAATGGAGGATTTTTTGACGAAAGCAAAGTTTGATGGACACAATTATTATTTAAATTAAACATAATTATTTATAACCTTGTTAACGTCTTGACTATATGTATTATTCATTCTGCAACTCATTTCATGTATGTTATCATGGATAACAAGGACATTTCTAAGTGACCCCAAACTTTTGAACGCTAGTGTAGTCTAGGTATGAAAGGAAAATGGAAAATGTAAGGGAAAAGTAGAAATTGTGAATGCCCTCTTTCTCTTGCTCCATTGTGGCCTTCTCCCCACCCTCCCCCTACACAGATCCTACCAGTGAATGACGAGCCCCCCCAACTAGGACCAGGGCTGCGTGGCGGGCTGATCTGTGAGGAAGGGGGCCTGGTTCAGGTCACCGCTGAGTACCTGTTTGCCACGGACGCAGACAGTGATGATGCCAGGCTAATCTACATGCTGGCCCGGACCCCTGCCAGGGGGGAGTTGCAGAGAGGGGGGGTTACTGTGGACAAGTTCTCCCAACAGGACATCCTGCAGGGGCTCATCTACTACATACACACAGGTGAGGATTAGCTTGATCCCGGATCTGTTTTTGCTGTTTCGCCATTGACCTTAGGACAATGACCATAGGACAATGACCATAGGAGTCGACAAGACAGCACAAACAGATATGGGGCCAGGCTAGGTGTGGATCATTGGGGAAAACAATTGTTAAAAATCCAGATGTTTTATCCATGAGCGCAATCCATAGGTAGCCTGATTTGATCGTAGCATTTAGTCTGGTTTAACCAGAAGGCATATGTAATTGCAATGGACTCCGCTGAATTAACCTAGTGCTTTCCAAAAGAAGAGAAAGAGTTTGAGAGTCAACTCAACTTTTGACTCCTAGAGGTTAGAGAGGCAAGCCAGGAACCAGAGGGTTGCCCGTTCGAATCCCGGGTCAGACAGGACAAATCTGGTGGGAAGTGAGCTGGCAGCTGGAGGGTTGCTGGTATCAAATCTTAGCGCTTAACACCCCACAACAACTGCTCCACAGGCGCCCAGTGTGGCAGCCCCCTGCTCCAACCTGCACATGTACAGTTGAAGTCCGAAGTTTACATACACCTTAGCCAATTAATTTAAACTCAGTTTTTCACAATTCCTGACATTTAATCCTAGAAAAAATGCCCTGTCTTAGGTCAGTTAGGCTCATCACTTTATTTTAAGAATGTTAAATGTCAGAATAATAGTAGAGAGAATGATTTATTTCAGATTTTATTTCTTTCATCACATTCCCAGTGGGTCAGAAGTTTACATACACTCAATTAGTATTTGGTAGCATTGCCTTTAAATTGTTTAACTTGGGTCAAACGTTTCGGGTAGCCTTCCACAAGCGTCCCACAATAAGTTGGGTGTTGCTTCAATATATCCACATAATTTTCCTGCCTCATGATGCCATGTATTTTGTGAAGTGCATCAGTCCCTCCTGCAGCAAAGCACCCCCACAACATGATGCTGCCACCCCCGTGCTTCACGGTTGGGATGGTGTTCTTCGGCTTGCAAGCCTCACCCTTTTTCCTCCAAACATAACGATGGTCATTAGGGCCAAACAGTTCTATTTTTGTTTCATCAGACCAGAGGACATTTCTCCAAAAAGTACGATCTTTGTCCCCATGTGCAGTTGCAAACCATAGTCTGGCTTTTTTATGGCGGGTTTGGAGCAGTGGCTTCTTCCTTGTTGAGCGGCCTTTCAGTTTATGTCGATATAGGACTCGTTATACTGTGGATATAGATACTTTTGTACCTGTTTCCTCCAGCATCTTCACAAGGTCCTTTGCTGTTGTTCTGGGATTGATTTTCACTTTTCGCACCAAAGTATGTTCATCTCTAGGGGACAGAATGCGTCTCCTTCCTGAGCGGTATGACGGCTGCGTGATCCCATGGTGTTTATACTTGCATACTATTGTTTGTACAGATGAACGTGGTACCTTCAGGAGTTTGGAAATTGCTTCCAAGGATGAACCAGACTTGTGGAGGTCTACAATTTTGTTCTGAGGTCTTGGCTGATTTCTTTTGATTTTCCCATGATATCAAGCAAAGAGGCACTGAGTTTGAAGGTAGGCCTTGAAATACATCCACAGGTACACCTCCAATTGACTCAAATGATGTCGATTAGGCTATCAGAAGCTTCTAAAGCCATGACATCATTTTCTGGAATTTTCCAAGCTGTTTAAAGGCACAGTCAACTTAGTGTATGTAAACTTCTGACCCACTGGAATTTTGATACAGTGAATTAGAAGTGAAATAATCTGTCTGTAAACAATTGTTGGAAAAATTACTTGTGTCACGCACAAAGTAGATGTCCTAACCAACTTGCCAAAACTATAGTTTGTTAACAAGAAATTTGTGGAGTGGTTGAAAAACAAGTTTTAATGACTCCGACCTAAGTGTATGTAAACTTCCGACTTCAACTGTATGTGTGTCTTTGGGAGGGGTTAAAATAAAGCAGAAGTAAAATTTTGGTTGGCTCTTTTTTTTTGTACAATTGACAACTGTAGTGATCTTTATCATCCCCTTTATGGGTCTATCAACCAGTAACCAGTGAACACACTGTTACATACGTTAACTTCCTGTTTTCCTCTGACTAATAGGGGGCGAGATTGGAGCCAGTCCCGTGTCTGACTCGGTCACTCTCATCGTGTCGGACGGAGAAGCAGGGGGCATGGACAGCTGTTGCCATGGAGATGCCCTGCCACCACCCGTACCTCTCCACGGGACACTTCCTGTTTACGACCTCAACGTGACGGTGCTTCCTGTCAACAACAAGGCCCCAGTCATCACCATGGGTAACCCACTTTCACTTCAATGTCAGAAAGGGACAATACTGGGGTATGGGTTCAAATGGATGCATATATAGAGACATACAGTGCATTCGGAAAGTATTCAGACCCCTTCCCTTTTTCCAGATTTTGTTACTTTACAGCCCTATTCTAAAATGGATTGAATTAAAAATGTTACTCATCAATCTATACACATTACCCCATAATGACAAAGCAAAAATAGGTTACTAGAAACAACGGAAATACCTTATTTATATAAGTATTCAGACCCTTTCCTATGAGTCTCGAAATTGAGTTCAGGAGCATCTTGTTTCCATTGATCCCCCTTGAGACGTTTCTACAACTTGATTGGAGTACACCTGTGGTAAATTCAATTGATTGGACATGATTTGGAAAGGCACACACCTGTTTATATAAGGTCCCACAGTTGACAGTTCATGTCAAAAACCAAGCCATTAGGTCAAATTAATTGTCCATAGTGCTCAGAGACAGGATAGTGTCGAGGCACAGATCTGGGAAAGGGAACCAAAAAATGTCTGCAGCATTGAAGGTCCCCAAGAACACAGTGGCCTCGATCATTCTTAAATGAAAGAAGTTTGGAACCACCAAGACTCTTCGTAGAGCTGCCTGCCCGGCCAAACTGAGCAATCGGGGGAGAAGGACCTTGGTCAGGGAGGTGACCAAGAACCCGATGGTCACTCTGACAGAGCTCCAGAGTTCTTCTGTGGAGATGGCAGAACCTTCCAGAAGAACAGCCATCTCTGCAGCACTCCACTAATCAGGCATTTAAGGTAAAGTGGCCAGATGGAAGCCACTCCTCAGTAAAAGGCACATGACAGTCCACTTGGAGTTTGCTAAAAGGCACGTAAAGGACTCTCCGACCGTGAGAAACAAGATTCTCTGGACTGATGAAGCCTTAAAGCCAAGCGTCACGTCTGGAGGAAACCTGTCACCCTCCCTACGGTGAAGCATGGTGGTGGCAGCATCATGTTGTGGGGATGTTTTTCAGCGGCAGGGACTTGGAGACAAGTCAGGATCGAGGGAAAGATGAACAGAGCAAAGTACAGTGAGATCCTTGATGAAAACCTGCTCCAGAGCACTCAAGACCTCAGACTGGGGAGAAGGTTCACCTTCCAACAGGACATCGACCCTAAGCACACAGCCAAGACAATGCAGCAGTGGCTTCAGGACTAGTCTCTGAATGTCTTGAGTGTCCCGCCAGAGCCCGGACTTGAACCCGACCGAACGTCTCTGGAGGGACCTGAAAATAGCTGTGCAGCGATGCTCCCCATCCAATCTGACAAAGCTTGAGAGGATCTGAAGAGAAGAATGGGAGAAACTCCCCAAATGCAGGAGTGCCAAGCTTGTAGCATCATACCCAAGAAGACTTGAGGATGAAATCGCTGCCAAAGGTGCTTCAACAAATTACTGATTATAAAGGGTCTGAATACTTATGTAAATTATATATTTCAGTAGTGTTTTTTATACGTTTGCTACAATTTCTAAAAACCTGTTTTTGCTTTGTCAGTATGGGGTATCGTGTGTAGATTGAGGTGAAAAAACGATTTAATAAATTTTAGAACAAGGCTGTAATGTAACAAGATGTGGAAAAAGTCAAGGGGTCTGAATACTTCCTGCATGCACAAGATGTGTGTGTGTGTATATATATATATATAAACTCAAAAAAAAAGAAATGTCCTCTCAATGTCAACTGCGTTTATTTACAGCAAACTTAACATGTGTAAATATTTGTATGAACTTAACAAGATTCAACAACAGAGTGTCACGTTCCTGACCTCTTTATGTTAGTTTTTGTGTGTTAGTTGGTCAGGACGTGAGGTTGGGTGGGCATTCTATGTTATCTGTTTCTATGTTGGTTTCGGTTTGCCTGGTATGGCTCTTGATTAGAGGCAGGTGGTTTGCGTTTGCCTCTAATTAAGAGTCATATTTAGGTAGGGCATTCTCACTGTTTGTTTGTGGGTGATTGTCTCCTGTGTCCGTATGTTATGTTCGTACCACATAGGACTGTAGCGTTTGTTTGTTTCGTTTTCGTTTCGATGTCGTCTGTTACCTGTACGTAAGTTTATGTTTAGTTATGTAAGTTTATGTTCAGGTCTCGTCAACGTCGTTTTGTTATTTTGTAGTTTTGCAAGTGTTTGTTTCGTTTCGTGTTTCCATCTTTATCGTTGTTTAATAAAGATGGCTTATTTCCCTGAAGCTGCGTTTTGGTCTGAGGATCCTTCTCTCCTCACCTCGTCCGAGGATGAGGAGAGCGTCACCCGTTACACTGAGACATAAACTGAACAAGTTCCACAGACATGTGACTAACAGAAATGGAATAATGTCTCCCTGAACAAAGGAGGGATCAAAATCAAAAGTAACAGTCAGCATCTGGTGTGGCCACCAGCTGCATTAAGTACTGCAATGTATCTCCTCCTCATGGACTGCATCAGATCTGCCAGTTCTTGCTGTGAGATGTTACCCCACTCTTCCACCAAGGCACTTGCAAGTTCCCGAACATTCTGGGGGGAACGGCCCTAGCCCTCACCCTCCGATCCAACAGGTCCCAGACGTGCTCAATGGGATTGAGATCCGGGCCCTTCGCTGGCCATGGCAGAACACTGACATTCCTGTCTTGCAGGAAATCATGCACAGAACGAGCAGTATGGCTGGTGGCATTGTCATGCTGGAGGTTCATGTCAGGATGAGCCTGTAGGAAGGGTACCACATGAGGGAGGAGGATGTCTTCCCTGTAACGCACAGCGTTGAGATGGCCTGCAATGACAACAAGCTCAGTCCGATGATGCTGTGACACACCGCCCCAGACCATGATAGACCCTCCACCTCCAAATCGATCCCAGAGTACAGGCCTCGGTGTAACGCTCATTCCTTCAACGATAAACGTGAATCCGACCATCATCCTGGTGAGACAAAACCGCAACTCGTCAGTGAAGAGCACTTTTTGCCAGTCCTGTCTGGTCCAGTGATGGGTTTGTGTCCATAGGCGATATTGTTGCCGGTGATGTCTGGTGAGGACCTGCCTTACAACAGGCCAACAAGTCCTTAGTCCAGCCTCTCTCAGCCTATTGCGGACAGTCTGATCACTGATGGAGGGATTGTGCGTTCCTGGTGTAACTCGGGCAGTTGTTGTTGCCATCCTGTACCTGTCCCGCAGGTGTGATGTTCGGATGTACCGATCCTGTGCAGGTGTTGTTACACGTGGTCTGCCACTGCGAGGACGATCAGCTGTCCGTCCTGTCTCCCTGTAGCTCTGTCTTAGGCGTCTCACAGTACGGACATTGCAATTTATTGCCCTGGCCACATCTGCAGTCCTCATGCCTCCTTGCAGCATGCTAAAGCACGTTCACGCAGATGAGCAGGGACCCTGGGCATCTTTCTTTTGGTGTTTTTCAGAGTCAGTAGAAAGGCCTCTTTAGTGGCCTACGTTTTCATAACTGTGACCTTAATTGCCTACCGTCTGTAAGTTGTTAGTGTCTTAACGACCGTTCCACAGGTGCATGTTCATTAATTGTTTATGGTTCATTGAACAAGCATGGGAAACAGTGTTAAAACCCTTTTCAATGAAGATCTGTGAAGTTAGTTGGATTTTTACGAATTATCTTTGAAAGACAGGGTCCTGAAAAAGGGATGTTTCTTTTTTTGCTGAGTTTATATAGATACACACTCTATATCGAGAGAAACATATGAGCCATATATACTTGTATAGAAAGAGACATATAAAGCTGTAGATAAAGACATTTTAAAGAGAGCCATTTATAGAAACATAGAGAGACATATTTAGACACACTCTATATATGGCTCTAGATCAGGGTTGTCAAACTAATTTTGCCCTGAGGGGGCCGCATTGGGTCTTCAACGAGGTCTGGAAGGCCGCACTGAAAATTGGCTATATTTCCTCGCCGTCAAAATATACAAAAGATAGTCTTTCCATCATTTTCTGAATTTTTGATACTCCCTGACTGCTCGCTTTAATTTTGGTGATTATTAGCAAGCTAGAGGCCACAAGAAACTGCATAAATGTAGGTCCATTATTGTTCTCCACAGTTTTCTTTTTTTTACCAGTCATTTGAAAGTATATTAAGTTCCTTTTCCCACCAAAAGAAAAAATCAACATCTTGTATTTATAAAAAAATTATTAGTAGTATTTTTACTTCAACCACCCGCAGGCCACGTTGGAGCCTGGACACCTCTGCTCTAGGTGTAAACAAGGAAATACCAGAGACGCCTCATCTTTCTTTGTCTTGTCAATGCCGCTCTATGGGGAGCTGGGTGCATCGAACAAGACAAGATTCCCCATCACATCAGTTCTATTGTTGTGTAAAGGTTTAACTACTTTGTGATAATCACAATCCCCTTAATGCCGGTAAACACACGCTCAGTAATTTCCCAGCCTGCCCTCTGCTTTGAAGCGGGGAGCTCGGTGGCAGGTGGTAGAAGGCATTGCGCTAGCGAGAATCTCTTAATCAGCCTGAGCACACACACTCTGTACTGGGAGAGGCAGCAGGGCGAGCATTGTGTCCCCCCCCCCCCCCACACACACACACACACACACACAAAACACACATGGATTCCTGGGGACGGCGAGGGAACGTCTCTCGCTAGAGCCCGAGCCAAGAAGAGGAATTGGACCATAAAGCCCCCTGTGTGTGACCGGCAACTTTGTGGTTATCAATAGGGAACAGTGACCATTGGGAGAGAATGAGAGGACTAAGAAGGGTGTTAGGAGATGGGGAGTAGAGACTGAGGGTGGCTGGTGTGTGTGTGTGTGTGTGTGTGTGTGTGTGTGTGTGTGTGTGTGTGTGTGTGTGTGTGTGTGTGTGTGTGTGTGTGTGTGTGTGTGTGTGTGTGTGTGTGTGTGTGTGTGTGTGTGTGTGTGTGTGTGTGTGTGTGTGTGTGTGTGTGTGTGTGTTTCTTTGTGTGTGTGTGTGTGTGCGTGCGTGCGTGCGTTTGTAGGTTAAAAAGGGGTTTGTTAGGGCATTTAATGGAAATCCCTTGCTGGGTGTTGTTATGAATTACTGCATGGTGTTGTGGTGTGTTATTGCGTGCAGAGGGCACACACACAGCTGGTCGGGATTATTCCTCTGCTGAGTTGGGGAGGGGAGCTAACGTTAGCGAACTGGTGGGCGCCGAGCAGACACCAATTCCCCACGAGAGCCACCGGACAATGAAGGCCTCAGCAAACAAAAGACAGAAAGGAGCATCCCTTGCTCACAAAAGAAAACACGTTAGGCCTCCCTGCTACCCCTCTTGCTGCCAAGATTATCTATCCCGGCCTGCTATACCCCATCTCCACCATCATCAGCTAATTTTCTAATCCCAGCCAAGAAAAAAAAGAATATTTATTCTTAATCTTCACCGCCGCATAGCAGGCCCACAAAATCCGGAGTAGTTTGCAGGGGAAACGTAGTGGTCTAATTAATTTGCATTGAATAAAGAGACCGCATCAGAGAATTAGCGGAGCGAAACAAAAAGGAATCCGGCTTTGCCTCTTTCCTTGTTTGGTGGACAATGTTTTTTATTTTTTATCACCTGTATCCCAGACATTTGGTCATTAACTACACACACACACACCTCATCCCCCCTTGGATCAGGGTGGATCCTGATCCAAGCCTTCATCCCACCATTGCCCATTCTCCATTCATTATTTATCAGTGCTGTAAATGGGTGCAGACGCCAGCGAGCAGGGGCATGATGGCTTTATCAGCAACCAGGTGGCAGCGTGCTGGCCGAGTGCCGAGAGAAAGAGAGAGAGAGAGAGAGAGAGAATGTGAGAGAGGAGAGGGAGGGAAGATTGGCATATGTTTAGGGATGGATGGATACATTTACATTTACTGTTTTTCTCTATCATGTCTACTAAGCTTCTGAAACCATTACTAAAAATGTGAGAGAATTGCGAGAGAGAATTCCATGGCAATTATTTAATGTCATCATTTCATGTGTCTTTCACTGTCATTTCGCTCTGTATGTCCCTGTCAGGTGACATGTTTGTGGTGGACGAGGGCTCCTCAGCCTGTCTATGTGGGGGAGTGCTGGGGGCCGAGGACCCCGATACGTACCCTGAAGAGCTCCTCTTCCTCCTGGAAAACCCACCCCTACAGGGCTTCCTGGAGAACACCCTGCCCTCACCAGGCTTCGAGAAGAGCAACGCAGGCCTCAGAGTGGGTCAGTGGCACACAGATCCTTTAGAGTGCTAGCCAAATTGGGTGGAAGTTCCCAGACCTGTGTCTGAAGGCCCATAGTGACAGAATCAACAATAATCCGTTGTTCTTTTCTGCCACCTCTAGGAGTTAGCATAATTAGCATCGTCCAAATTCGTGAATGTTAACAGCGGTACTGATGTTAGCGAAGCTGCATTGCAAGCAGAAACTTCCTCAAAAACACTTCAAACTAAGTTCCTTAGCTGGTGCAGGGATTATTTAAGCATGAACTATTTCCACGTGTACAGTAGTCTCAAAGCCACAACTGTTTCTGTTTGCTGTAACATGGACAATAAATGTATATTGCATTGCATTGTATTACATTGGGCACTCGGATTGATAACCAGCTGTAAACAAACTCACCAAAGGCTTGATGGAACTACCAGAGCATTGGAATATTCCTGCAAAAAGAATGAGATTCTCGCGGGCAAGACAACATGGACAGGGTCTTTGCGAGCATACCAGATGCTACCAAACAGTTTGAAGTGTTTTTGAGGAAGTTTTGGCTTGCAATATATCTTTGCTAATGTCGGTACCGCTAATACATGAATGAATTTGGAAAATGCTAATTTTATTCTAACTCCTGGCTGTGGCAGAAGTAAACAATGGATTATTGGTTTCCGTCAATATAGGCCTTCAGACACAACTCAAGGTAAGGGGAATTCCACTCAAATATAGATTTCTATCCCTTTAAGCTTTTTAGTCAAAAGGTTAGCCATGGTTAGTTCAAAGTTATCCATGGTTAGTTCAAAGTTGGCCATTAGTTATCTTGTTGATATCTACCGACACAAACTATTATGACTGTTTTAAAAAAAAAAAATTTTTTATTAATCCGGCTCGAAGGACAAGTAATTCAATATACGGCTCGAAGGACCAATAAGCCTTTTTAACACGTTATATCATAATTATATGGCAGTAAAGCTTTGTGAAAAATGTGTTGTTACCACATTTGAATGAGGTACCGCCTAGGCCCACTCTTCTCCCGTACACTGCTGTTGTGTTCTGTGCACTCAGTCTCAGACAGTATGGACCATGCACGCAGTTAACTCTAAGTCGACAAGAGTACAAAGAGAAAATATTAATTTCTACTCATACCCTGCTGTGTTGTTGTGGTGTGTTCAGTTTCATTCAGCCTGCTCCACCTCAGAGCGGGATACATCAACTACGTCCAGGCGGAGCACCAGGGGACTGAGCCCACCGTGGACCAGCTGGTGATCAGTGTGAGCGACGGGAGACACAAGTCTCCCCCCATCCCCTTCTACATCATCATCCACCCCACCAACGACGAGACTCCCTCTCTGACACTTCGCAACTTCACTGTAAGTCGCCTCACATCCATCCATCCAACGCTTTTAAGTCTTTGGCCATGTTTAAATACTTTGCTGTCATCTCACTGCTCTGGCATGACTTGATGGGTCTAAACTATGGAGTGGAATCTTTGCTTTCGCATTTCCAACCGTGTCAGACCAGTGATTACCTCAAGGAAGGGAGTGAAGGAAGGAGGCATTTCACAGTGTTCAA
The DNA here is from genome assembly GCF_029448725.1 of Salvelinus fontinalis. Lineage (NCBI taxonomy): Eukaryota > Metazoa > Chordata > Actinopteri > Salmoniformes > Salmonidae > Salvelinus > Salvelinus fontinalis. The sequence goes on along the minus strand of NC_074678.1, from coordinate 46,621,836 downwards.
ACAGGTCCATGGTCTGCGACGGCGACTTCCCTCTCTTCCTATGATGCCTCCTCCCTCTCCTCATGCCATACCTGCTTAATTTCCTTTCTTTCTTTCCCTTCGGTCTCATCCTCCTTTTCCTCATCCCTCTTTTTTCCCCCAGGTGATCGAGGGAGGGATAAAGGAGCTGAGTCCGGCCATTTTGAACGCGTTGGACTTGGACGCCCCGGCGGACATTTTGACCTTCACAGTATTGGTTCCCCCAGCCCACGGGACCCTGCTGAACGGGATCTATGGAACGGAGTTGAGCCGCTATAAGAACATGGGCCCCAAGCTACTTCTGCAGAGCCTGATGGTACACACCTTCACCATGGAGGAGCTCAAACAAGGTGAGACACTTGATTTTGATGTATATGTCTGAAGCACCACTGTAGCCCAAAAAGTATTTGCCCTTAGGGGACCAAGAATGATTTAAACAGAATTGATTTTAATAATCTTGTACAGTTTATGGTCGAAATATTTCCATAAACTATACAGGAGCGTATGGCTTACTGTAGGCCTGTCTTTTGTTCCATGCACCTGGAAGACTTGTTGTGCACTTTGTTAAGTGCATGTTTTTGAACTATAGTAGGGCAGCAGTTGCCTTCATGTATCACTGTGTCTTCGTTCAGTTTAGTGCCATATGTTTACTAGTGTCGTTTGTTAGTGTATGCCTTTCTGAGTTTGAGGTTGTTGGGTTGTTATTCGGGGGGTACAGGCATTACATCCAACTACAAGGCCAGCCTGCCCCTTCCTCCCCCTCCGTTCCCCCAGCCTGGGCTGTGCCTTCCTTCCAGAGGGCTGTACGTTGTGTTGTCGTCGTTGTCGGGGGTCAGGCCCCTGCTGAACAGATGCTCGAGACAGAGGTCGCAGAGCGCCCGTGGTGCTGCTGCTGCCTCCGCTGCACACTGTCCTTCCAACTGCTCTCTCTCTCTCTCTCTCTCTCTCTCTCTGCTGCCTGCACAATTACCTCACAGCCACTGTGCACTCTGTTCAGTCACTGAGCACACACACATACATGCACACACACATGCAAGTGCGTACACACACGTACACGTACACAAGCATGCACATACACACACACACTCCTTGTAAGCAGCAGACCCATGGAAACATACAGGACCAGTCAAAATTTTGGACATCTTTAAAAAAAAAACTATTTTCTACATGGTAGAATAATATCAAGACATCAAAACTCTGACATAACACATGTTTAAACACCAAAAAAGTGTTGAACAAATCAAAATCTATGTTATATTTTAGATTATTCAAAGTAGCCATACTTTACCTTGATAACAGCTTAGCACACTCTTGGCCTTCTTTCAACCAGCTTCACCTGGAATGCATTTCCAACGGTCTTGACAGAGTTCCCACATATGCTGAGCACTTGTTGGCTGCTTTTCCTTCACTCTGCGGTCCAACTCATCCCAAACCATCTCAATTGGGTTGAGGTCGAGTGATTGTGGAGGCCAGGTAATCTGATGCAGCACTCCCATCACTCTCCTTCTTGGTCAAATAGGCCTTACACAGCCTGGAGGTGTGTTTCGGATCATTGTCCTGTTGAAAAACAAATGATAGTCCCACTAAGCGCAACCAGATGGGATGGCGTATTGCTCCAGAATTCTGTGGTAGCCATGCTGGTTAAGTGTGCCTTGAATTCTAAATAAATCACAGACAGTGTCACAAGCAAAGCATACCCACACCATCACACCACCTCCTCCATGCTTCACGGTGGGAGCCACACATGCGGAGATCATCCGTTCACCTTCTCTGTGTCTAACAAAGACACACCACTGTTGGAACCAAAAATCTAAAATTTGGACTCATCAGACCAAAGGACAGATTTCCACCGGTCTAATGACCATTGCTCGTGTTTCTTGGCCCAAGCATGTCTCTTCTTCTTCTTATTGGTGTCCTTTAGTAGTGGTTTCTTTGCAGCAATTCAACCATGAAGGCCTGATTCACGCAGTCTCTTCTGGACAGTCAATGTTGAGATGTGTCTGTTACTTGAACTCTGAAGCATTTATTTGGGCTGCAATTTCTGAGGCTGGTAACTCTAATGAACTTATGCTCTGCAACAGAGGTAACTCTGCATCTTCCTTTCATGTGGAAGTCCACATGAGAGCCAGTTTCATCATAGCACTTGATGGGTTTTGTGACAGCACTTTAAAAAACTTTCAAAGTTCTTGAAATGTTCCGTACTGACTGACCTTCATGTCTTAAAGTAATGATGGACTGTCGTTTCTCTTTGCTTATTTGAGCTGTTCTTGCCATAATATGGACTTGGTCTTTTACCAAATAGAGCTATCTTCTGTATACCACTCCTTCCATGTCACAACACAACTGATTGGCTCAAACGCATTAAGAAGGAAAGAAATTCCACAAATTAACTTTTATCAAGGCACACCTGTTAATTGAAATGCATTCCAGGTGACTAACTCATGAAGCTGGTTGAGAGAATACCAAGAGTGTGCAAAGCTGTCATCAAGGCAAGGGGTGGCTACTTTGAAAAATCTCAAGTATAAGATACATTTTGATTTAACACTCTTTTGGTTACTACATGATTCCATGTGTGTTATTTCATAGTGTTTATGTCTTCACTATTATTCTGCAATAGTACAAATAAAGAAAAACCCTTGAATGAGTAGGTGTGTCCAACCTTTTGACTGGTACTGTACATGTAAGCAAAGTACCAGTTCCAACTCATATACAGCTCCCTACAAGCAGTACCGACAAGCATCAGTCAACTGAGGAGCCCCAGCCCAGAGAGAGAAGGACAAACACTGTGGGCCACAGAGACAGACACATGCAGCTAGGGCCACAGAGCCCTTAACACCCTAGCCTCCCTAAACCTAGCACGCTCAGATGAGTCCTTATCCTGAACACTTGTCAACAACACCAGATCCCCTCCCTCCCCCTGCTGCCTGGCATGGAACAATGGGCCAGGCGAGCAGGAGAGACCTGTCAGAGCCATCCACCAGGGCACCGCAAACAAGGAAGTGGGCATCTGCCAAAAAGCCACATTACTTCTGCCTATAAGGCCTTTATGGACTGCGACCTGTGCCAACGCACTGATTCAAAAAAAGTCCTGATCTAAGGAGAAATAGAGGAAAAACAGGAGGAGGAGGACAGAGGAGGACAGAGGAGGACCTATTCAAGGATGTAACCTGATTCCCAGTCACTCATTCGAGTGGTGGACACAGGGAGATTAAACATACTCCTGCACCCGCCACATGTGCTGTACAGGCTGTGTGTGTTGACGCCTGAGTACATAACCCCCACCCTCACCACCCCCCTTCTGTCCCAATCGTCCACCTCACCCATCCCCAACTTCCCTTCTCTCCCTCCCACTATTCCTCTGCAGCAGAGGTAACTCTGGGTCTTCCTTTCCTGTGGCGGTCCACATGAAAGCCAGTTTCATCATAGCACTTGATGGTTTTTTGGACAGCACTTGAAGAAACTTTCAAAGTTCTTAAGATGTTCCGTATTGACTGATATTCATGTCTTAAAGTAATGATGGACTGTCATTTCTCTTTGCTTATTTCAAGCTGTTCTTGCCATAATATGGACTTGGTCTTTCACCAAATAGGGCTATCTTCTGTATAACAACCCTCACTTGTCACAACTCAACTGATTGGCTCAGATGGAAAGAAATTCCACAAATTAACAAGGCACACCTGTTAATTGAAATGCATTCCAGGTGACTACCTCATGAAGCTGGTTGAGAGAATACCAAGAGTGTATAAAGCTGTCAAAGGCAAAGGGTGGCTACTTTGAAGAATCTCAAATATAAAATGTATTTTAATTTGTTTAACACTTTTTTGGTTACTACATGATTCCATATGTGTCATTTCATAGTTTTGATGTCTTCATTATTATTCCACAATGTAGAAAATAATAAAGATAAAAAAGAACCATTGAATGAGTAGGTGTGTCCAAACTTTTGATTGGTTCTGTAGGTGAACAAGGCTTTAGGTCAATCTGTTTGGTTTGGCTTCTTCAAAGACCGTAGCAATAGTGAAAATTGCCAGTGTGTTTGTGTGATGAGCCCAATTTGATTTTGTTGAAAAAACTAGTGGAATATGTGATGCACTGAGAGCACTCCTTTTCCGCAACAACATATTACAGTTCTTGGAAAAGCCCGTTTCTCATTTCGACCACATTTAAGTTTTTAGTAGAAATACTTCAATGTCTCTACCCTAAAAACACACGTTTACACACGTTGCTACTCTATTTACAACGTCACCGAACACCCCAGCCCAAAACCCAACCAAACTGTCCTCCCGTTCACCCTCTCCCACCGTTCTCCCATCCTCTCCCTGACTCTTCCCCTCTTGGCCCCTATCTGCAGGAATGAGGATCATGTACATGCATGATGACACGGAAACCCTGAAGGACTCGTTCACTGTGCAGCTGACAGATGGCCGCCACACAATCCAGGGGACCGCTCACCTCCGTGTCCTACCAGTCAACGATGAAAAGCCACGGCTGCTAAAGTAAGGATAAGAAGAACGCCCTGGGAGGAACACTCAGAGCCAAGAAGGGGATAAGGGAGGGTTGGGTGAGAAAGGGAAGGGAGGTGGAGGAAGGGGTGGAATGAATGGTGGGAGGGAGAGAAGGGAAGTTGGGGATGGGGGAGGTGGAGGATTGTGACAGAAGGGGGGTGGTGAGGGTGGGGGGTATGTACTCAGGCGTCAACACACACAACCTGTACAGCACATGTGGCGGGTGCAGGAGTGTGTTTAATCTCCCTGTGTCCCCCACTCGAATGAGTGACTGGGAATCAGGTTACATCCTTGAATAGGTCCTCCTCTGTCCTCCTCTGTCCTCCTCCTCCTGTTTTTCCTCTATTTCTCCTTAGATCAGGACTTTTTTTGAATCAGTGCGTTGGCACGGGTCGCAGTCCATAAAGGCCTTATAGGCAGAAGTAATGTGGCTTTTTGGCAGATGCCCACTTCCTTGTTTGCGGTGCCCTGGTGGATGGCTCTGACAGGTCTCTCCTGCTCGCCTGGCCCATTGTTCCTTACCAGGCAGTAGGGGGAGGAAGGGGATCTGGTGTTGTTGACAAGTGTTCAGGATGAGGACTCATCTGAGCGTGCTAGGTTTAGGGAGGCTAGGGTGTTAAGGGCTCTGTGGCCCTAGCTGCATGTGTCTGTCTCTGTGGCCCACAGTGTTCGTCCTTCTTTCTCTGGGCTGGGGCTCCTCAGTTGACTGATGCTTGTCGGTACTGCTTGTAGGGAGCTGTATATGAGTTGGAACTGGTACTTTGCTTACATGTACAGTACCAGTCAAAAGGTTGGACACACCTACTCATTCAAGGGTTTTTCTTTATTTGTACTATTGCAGAATAATAGTGAAGACATCAACACTATGAAATAACACACATTGAATCATGTAGTAACCAAAAGAGTGGTAAATCAAAATGTATCTTATTGTTGAGATTCTTCAAAGTAGCCACCCTTTGCCTTGATGACAGATTTGCACACTCTTGGCATTCTCTCAACCAGCTTCATGAGTTAGTCAACTGGAATGCATTTCAATTAACAGGTGTGCGTTGTTAAAAGTTAATTTGTGGAATTTCTTTCCTTCTTAATGCGTTTGAGCCAATCAGTTGTGTTGTGACAAGTTAGGGGTGGTATACAGAAGATAGCCCTATTTGGTAAAAGACCAAGTCTATGTTATGGCAAGAACAGCTTAAATAAGCAAAGAGAAATGACAGTCCATCATTACTTTAAGACATGAAGGTCAGTCAGTACGGAACATTTCAAGAACTTTGAAAGTTTCTTCAAGTGCTGTCCCAAAATCCATCAAGAGCTATGATGAAACTGGCTCTCATGAGGATGGCCACATGAAAGGAAGACCCAGAGTTACCTCTGTTGCAGAGGATAAGTTCATTAGAGTTACCAGCCTCAGAAATTGCAGCACAAATAAACTCTGCTTCACAGAGTTCAAGTAACAGACACATTTCAACATTACTAAAGGACACCAATAAAAAGAAGAGACCTGATTGGGCCAAGAAACACAAGCAATGGACATTAGACCATTGGAAATCTGTCCTTGGGTCTGATTTGAGATATTGTGGTTCCAACCGCTGTGTCTTTGTGAGACGCAGAGTAGGTGAACAGATTATCTCCGCATGTGTCTACTGTAGATGTCTTCACTATTATTCTACAATGTAAAAGAATAAAGAAAACCCCTTGAATGAGTAGGTGTACCCAAACTTTTGACTGGTACTGTATACCTTCCCCTCCTTTGGTCCCCAATGTCTCTGTGGCCCTCAGTGTCTTTGCTGGGGATTGAACTCTCTAATAATGTCTCTCTCACTTTTCTTCTCTCTTTCTCTTACTCTGTCTCTGAATAGCCCCTAGTATGTTTCTTTATGTCTCTGTGGTCCTGACCATATCGTGTATCTTCTCTGTCAGAAATGCAGGAGTGGAGGTGGACTGGATGGACAGGAGAGTGATCTCCAGTGTGGTGTTGGAGGCAGAAGACCTGGACACTCCTACCAGTAAGCTCTACTACATCCTCAATGCTGGGCCCAGGTTTGGCAAACTGCAGGTCAAGGTTAGTGCAAAGCAAAGCCCCTCTTCAAATGATACCCAGAAGATATTTACATCAAAATATGTATAACGTTATATATACAGTGGTTCTTCCTTTAAAAGGTTTGAGCTTATGCCGCGACCGTTTGTGGTAGATGGTGGCATTCTGTCATTGCACCACACTACCACAAGGGGGAGTTAGAACGCTGATCTATCGGTAGTCTAAACTGTGGCAAAAAAAAATCTATCTGTTCGTAAAATTGACAGCTGTGCCATATAGATTGCAAAATAGTTGGGAAGAGATTTTCGATGTACCGATTCCATGGCACATGGTTTATGAATTGACATGCAATGTTCCGTTCCTCCAGAAAGCCCTAATATTAAAAACAGTCAAATGCTTTCTCTCCGTCGCCCACACGTACTTTAAACATTTGGATAATAAAGCATTTAAACGCTGACATTGGTTGATTTTAATACTTCTGACAGCCAAAATTCTAACTCCACCCATAACCTTTGGACTTTTAAACATTCCCAGAAGGCATGGATTATTATAACCCACTGCAGGCCTAAAACCTATGGGGGCAAACAACGCTTCCATGATGGGCTATTAGCAGGACTCTTCAACCTTTACAAAATGATAGCTCGGCTAGGTGTGAAATAAATCCCCCCAATTTACAATGTATTAAGTACTCTAAAGTTTTTAATTTCTAACTACAAAAGTCATGCAACTGCAAAATTGTAAAGGTTTTCTTCCAGGGGTGAAGGAGAGGACCAAAATGCAGCGCGGCTAGTGTTAAACATGTTTAATACAAACACAAGTAAAACACTACAAACAACCTACAAAATAACAAAATGTGCAAAACCGATACAGACCTATCTGGTGCAGAACACAAACACAGAGACAGGTAACAAACACCCACAAAATCCCAACACAAAACAAGCCTCCTATATATGAGTCTCAATCAGAGACAACGACTACCATCTGTCTCTGATTGAGAACCCACACTAGGCTGACATAGAAACAGACAAACTAGACACACAACATAGAATTCCCACCCAGCTCACGTCCTGACCAACTAAACACATACAAAACAACAGAAAACAGGTCAGGAACGTGACAAAAATGTTGTGTAAAGCAAATACTGTACAGTATTTCTTCATCAACATCTTTATGCTTCTGTTAATAAAATAATCATAAAAATACTCTTTCAAAATGCAGATGTTTATTTCAACTATCAGCAGGACAATAGACTCGAGTCTATTGTTTAGGCCGAGTTTAGGACTTTAAATATATTCATGGATCCATAACGAATTACTATGGGAATAAATATCACTGAAGCATGAGGACTGGTCTTGATAAATCCTTCTGATTTTTATTTGGAAATGTTAGGATTATTTTGCTCTTCACTATCACAATATTAAAAACGTTCAAATGCATTCATGAAATAAATTGATTTAGCCGACATGTTGCGGTTCATCTGATGAAGGTGCACATGGGCCTATTTATATAATGAATATGAATTCAGAGGGCAGAAATGATTACATCTTAAAGCATTAGACCTCTCACTAAAGGCGTCAGTCATACAAAATGTATTCTTAAATTCAAACTGGTTCTCTAGCAAAGTATTAAGAATGTCTCACCCCATGTTCAATAATGGCCTTTTTCCCTTTAATAGATTAGAACCGCTAACTTTCGGTTATTTGAAAACAAAATAATCTTCAAAATATAATTATTTTTAAACAAGCCATAGAAAGTTGGTTGGAGTTTCAGTTTAATCCACCAGAAAAGACAGAACAAATAATACAACAAATATTGTGGTTAAACTCAAATATACTAATTGATAAAAAGCCTTTATTTTTTGGACCAAAAAAAAAGAAAAAGGTGTAATCTTTGTAAACTATATCATAAATAGGACTGTTGGAGTTATGTCACACATGCAGCTAACACAAATATATGGAAATGTATGCTCTACCCAACATTACAACCAATTAATTGCAGCCATTACCACAAAAATGGAAGAGGCAAGTGGAAAGGGGAAAAGTAAGGAACTTGTCTGTCGGCCCTGGAGGCATTTTGAAAACACGTTTTCAAACACTTGTTTTTCACAAGGACTATTAGCAGGACAATAGACACGATGTGGTCCAAAAAACACCTCTCTGACATTAAAAACACCTCTCTGACATTAAAAACACCTCTCTGACATTAAAAACACCTCTCTGACATTAAAAACACCTCTCTGACATTAAAAACACCTCTCTGACCTTAAAAACACCTCTCAGACATTAAAAACACCTCTCTGACATTAAAAACACCTCTCTGACCTTAAAAACACCTCTCTGACATTAAAAACACCTCTCTGACCTTAAAAACACCTCTCTGACATTAAAAACACCTCTCTGACCTTAAAAACACCTCTCAGACATTAAAAACACCTCTCTGACATTAAAAACACCTCTCTGACCTTAAAAACACCTCTCTGACATTAAAAACACCTCTCTGACATTAAAAACACCTCTCTGACATTAAAAACACCTCTCTGACCTTAAAAACACCTCTCTGACATTAAAAACACCTCTCTGACCTTAAAAACACCTCTCTGACCTTAAAAACACCTCTCTGACCTTAAAAACACCTCTCTGACCTTAAAAACACCTCTCTGACCTTAAAAACACCTCTCTGACATTAAAAACACATCTCTGACCTTAAAAACACCTCTCTGACCTTAAAAACACCTCTCTGACATTAAAAACACCTCTCTGACCTTAAAAACACCTCTCTGACATTAAAAACACCTCTCTGACATTAAAAACACCTCTCTGACATTAAAAACACATCTCTGACCTTAAAAACACCTCTCTGACCTTAAAAACACATCTCTGACATTAAAAACACCTCTCTGACCTTAAAAACACCTCTCTGACATTAAAAATACATCTCTGACCTTAAAAACACCTCTCTGACATTAAAAACACCTCTCTGACCTTAAAAACACCTCTCTGACATTAAAAACACATCTCTGACCTTAAAAACACCTCTCTGACCTTAAAAACACCTCTCTGACATTAAAAACACCTCTCTGACATTAGGTACAGCATATCTCTCGATGATGTCATTTAATATCTCGCCAGCTTTGATCCATGCCTGGGCCTGCAGCCCGCAAAGTTCTTTGTTTGTCCAACGAATCATTGGGTCGAAACTACAGAACAGTACAAAATATATATATATATACAGTTGAAGTCGGAAGTTTACAGACACTTAGGTTGGAGTCATTAAAACTCGTTTTTCAACCACTCCACACATTTTTTGTTATCAAACTCTAGTTTTGGCAAGTCGGTTAGGACATCTACTTTGTGCATTACTGTAACGATCCTCTTCGTCTGATGAAGAGTAGTCAGGATCGGACCAAAACGCAGCGCGGTAAGTGTCCATGTTAATTTATTATAACACGAAACAAAATAACAAAGAGAATGTAAGAAACGAAACAGTCCTGTCAGGTGAAACACCACAAAACAGAAAACAACTACCCACAAAACACAGGTGGAAACAAGCTACCTAATTATGGTTCTCAATCAGAGACAACGATAGACAGCTGCCTCTGATTGAGAACCACACCACAAAAATAAAACATAGAACACACAACATAGAATGCCCAGCTCAACTCACCCTGACCAAACCAAAAATATAGACATAAAAAGGATCTCTAAGGTCAGGGAGTGACAATTACACAAGTAATTTTTCCAACAATTGGTTACAGATAGATTATTTCACTTATAATTCACTGTATCACAATTCCAGTGGGTCAGAAGTTTATATACACTAAGTTGACTGTGCCTTTAAACAGCATGGAAAATTCCTGAAAAGTGATGTCATGGCTTTAGAAGCTTCTGATAGGCTAATTGACATAATTTGAGTCAAATTGAGGTGTACCTGTGGATGTATTTCAAGGCCTACCTTCAAACCCAGTGGCTCTTTGCTTGACATCATAGGAAAATCAAAGGATATCAGCCAAGACTTCAGAAAAACAATTGTAGACCTCCACAAGTCTGCTTCATCCTTGGGAGCAATTTCCAAATGCCTGAAGGTACCACGTTCATCTGTACAAACAATAGTATGCAAGTATAAACACCATGGGACCATGCAGCCATCATACTGCTCAGGAAGGAGACGTGTTCTGTCTCCTAGAGATGAACCTACTTTGGTGCGAAAAGTGCGAATCAATCCCAGAACAACAGCAAAGGACCTTGTGAAGATGCTGGAGGAAACGGGTACAAAAGTATCTATATCCACAGTAAAATGAGTCCTATATCAACATAACCTGAAAGGCCGCTCAGCAAGGAAGATGCCACTGCTCCAAAACCACCATAAAAAAAAGCCAGACTACGGTTTGCAACTGCACATGGGGACAAAGATTGTACATTTTGGAGAAATGTCCCCTGGTCTGATGAAACAAAAATAAAACTGTTTGGCCATTCTGACCATCGTTGTGTTTGGAGGAATAAGCGGGAGGCTTGCAAGCCGAAGAACACCATCCCACCCGTGAAGCACGGGGTGGCAGTATCATGTTGTGGGGGTGCTTTGCTGCAAGAGGGACTGGTGCATTTCACAAAATAGATGGCATCATGAGGAAGAAAATTATGGGGATACGGGGATCAGTCACGAAGTTAAAGCTTGGTCGCAAATGGGTCTTCCAAATGGACAATGACCCCAAGCATACTTCCAAAGTTGTGGCAAAATAGCTTAAGGACAACAAAGTCAAGGTATTGGAGTGGCCATCACAAAGCCCTGACCTCAATCCTATAGAAAATATATGTGCAGAACTGAAAACATGTGTGCGAGCGAGGAGGCCTGATAAACCTGACTCAGCTACACCAGCTCTGTCAGGAGGAATGGGCCAAAATTCACCCAACTTATTGTGGGAAGCTTGTGGAAGGCTACCCAAAATGTTTGATCCAATTTAAACAATTTAAAGGCAATGCTACCAAATACTAATTGAGTGTGTGTAAACTTCTGACCCACTGGGAATGTGATGAAAGAAATAAAAACTGAAATAAATCATTCTCTCTACTATTATTCTGACATTTCACATTCTTAAAATAAAGTGGTAATCCTAACTGACCTAAAACAGGGAAATTTTACTAGGATTAAATGTCAGGAATTGTGAAAAACTGAGTTTAAATATATTTGGCTAAGGTGTATGAACATTTCCGACTTCAACTGTATATATATACACTGCTCAAAAAAAATAAAGGGAACACTTAAACAACACAATGTAACTCCAAGTCAATCACACTTCTGTGAAATCAAACTGTCCACTTAGGAAGCAACACTGATTGACAATAAATTTCACATGCTGTTGTGCAAATGGAATAGACAAAAGGTGGAAATTATAGGCAATTAGCAAGACACCCCCAAAAAAGAAGTGATTCTGCAGGTGGTGACCACAGACCACTTCTCAGTTCCTATGCTTCCTGGCTGATGTTTTGGTCACTTTTGAATGCTGGCGGTGCTCTCACTCTGGTGGTAGCATGAGACGGAGTCTACAACCCACACAAGTGGCTCAGGTAGTGCAGTTCATCCAGGATGGCACATCAATGCGAGCTGTGGCAAAAAGGTTTGCTGTGTCTGTCAGCGTAGTGTCCAGAGCATGGAGGCGCTACCAGGAGACAGGCCAGTACATCAGGAGACGTGGAGGAGGCCGTAGGAGAGCAACAACCCAGCAGCAGGACCGCTACCTCCGCCTTTGTGCAAGGAGGTGCACTGCCAGCGCCCTGCAAAATGACCTCCAGCAGGCCACATTATTTTACCGACATGTTTAATTATTCAAGGCTCCTTACTCTTCTCTGTGCTGGAGTTTTTTAAAGAATACAAAAGAAGCCATGCACCCTTGATGGGCTATCAGCAGGACAATAGATTCTTACAAAGTCCACCAAATGCATTGCTTTCTAACCACATCTGGATGGATCCATAATGAATTCCTATGGGAATAAATATCACTGAATGACAGAAATACTGGAATAAAGTAGGCTAATGAAGGCAACAAATCGTTGCTTAATGGATCATCCAAAGTCATCCAATTGTTATAATAGAATTTGAAGCAATAGCCTACCCGCGTGTGGTCAACTATTTCATCACCGTTTCGCACTGCTCTGAGACAAGCATGGGGACTGGACTTGATAAATCAATGAGATTTTCATTTTCACTTATTTTCATCTCCGTTTGGGTATTGGTTAGCCTACAATTAGGGTGTGGAAATGTCAGGATTATTTTGCTCTTCACTCGCAGTCATTTCGTAGCCTACTCCCGGCCTGTCACGTTTTACAGCGCCATATTTTACTAACGGAAACCTTGACTGTTTTGATTTTCGTTTTTCTTGGAATAGAAACACCATGATATTAATCAAATGAATTAAGCAAAAATTCTTAAAATCAATTCCATATACTATGTTCTTAAAAAAAATATAAATTATTTAGTACAGCCAATATTAAAAACAGTCAAATGCTTCTCAAAGATGCTCTCTGGGGGTCAAACTAGCACAAACTAGCATTATTGGCAACAGTGGCTGACACTTAAATAATGTGCCATAGAAATCTGCGGCAGCCCGCAAGCTGTGCTGCAGTATGACGTGACTTGTACGACGTAACTTTTAAAGGAAGAACCACTATAGCATCCGCAGATACATCTGATGTTACCCTCCTGACCTACATCTGACCAAGTGTAAAAGTCAAATTTGAGTGTGTTTGTGTATCCTCTTCCCTTTGTGCAGACAGAAGCTGGCTGGACAGACATTGGGGCGGGTCAGAACTTCACCCAGGAGGATGTGGAGTTTAACCGCTTGTGGTACGCCCACACTACTGGCACCGGGTTCAAAGGTCATGACAGCATCCGTTTCACCCTCAGTGACCTAGACAACGAGTCCCCTCCTCAAAGCTTCTTCATCTCAGTACGCACCATCCAGAAGGGTGAGGACAGGACAGCCTCATGGGCGCAGTTTCATTATTATGATAAGAGTTCTTGCTTAAATACTTTAAGACAAACAAGCCCCCTGTAACGGGTGTCGTAATCCTCCTCCTCAAACGAGGAGAGGAGAGAAGGATCGAAAGACCAAAATGCAGCGGGTTGTGAATACATAATGAATTTTAATAAACAAGACGAAACTAAACACACGAAGAACACTTGATACTTTACAAAACAACAAAACGAAGTAAACAGACCTGGACACGAACTTACATACAACGTGAAGAACGCACGAACAGGAACAGACTACAAATACCTAACGACAATGAAACAGTCCCGTATGGTGCGCACATACACTGACACGGAAGACAATCACCCACAAACAAACAGTGAGAACACCCTACCTTAATATGACTCTCAATTAGAGGAAAACGCAAAACACCTGCCTCTAATCAAGAGCCATACCAGGCAACCCAAAACCAACATAGAAACGGAAAAAATAGACTGCCCACCCAAAACTCACGCCCTGACCATCACACACATAAAAAACAGAAAACAGGTCAGGAACGTGACAGAACCCCCCCCTCAAGGTGCGAACGCCGGGCGCACCAGCACAAAGTCCAGGGGAGGGTCTGGGTGGGCATCTGACCACGGTGGTGGCTCAGGCTCCGGACGCTGTCCCCACACCACCATAGTCACTCCCCGCTTCTGTATCCCCCTCCCAATGACCACCCTCCAACTAAAACCACCTAAATGAAGGGGCAGCACCGGGATAAGGGGCAGCACCGGGATAAGGGGCAGCACCGGGATAAGGGGCGGCAGGTCCTGGCTGAGGGACCCTGGCAGGTCCTGGCTGAGGGACCCTGGCAGGTCCTGGCTGAGGGACCCTGGCAGGTCCTGGCTGAGGGACCCTGGCAGGTCCTGGCTGAGGGACCCTGGCAGGTCCTGGCTGAGGGACCCTGGCAGGTCCTGGCTGAGGGACTCTGGCAGGTCCGGGCTGAGGGACTCTGGCAGGTCCGGGCTGAGGGACTCTGGCAGGTCCGGGCTGAGGGACTCTGGCAGGTCCGGGCTGAGGGACTCTGGCAGGTCCGGGCTGAGGGACTCTGGCAGGTCCTGGCTGAGGGACTCTGGCAGGTCCTGGCTGAGGGACTCTGGCAGGTCCTGGCTGAGGGACTCTGGCAGGTCCTGGCTGAGGGACTCTGGCAGGTCCGGGCTGAGGGACTCTGGCAGGTCCGGGCTGAGGGACTCCGGCAGGTCCGGGCTGTAGGGCAGCTCATGACTGTAAGGCAGCTCATGACTGTAGGGCAGCTCATGACTGTAGGGCAGCTCATGACTGTTGGGCAGCTCCTGACTGTTGGGCAGCTCCTGACTGGCTGGCGGCTCTGGCAGCTCCTGACTAGCTGGCGGCTCTGGCAGCTCCTGACTAGCTGGCGGCTCTGGCAGCTCCTGACTGGCTGGCGGCTCTGGCAGCTCCTGACTGGCCGGCGGCTCTGGCAGCTCCTGACTGGCCGGCGGCTCTGGCAGCTCCTGACTGGCCGGCGGCTCTGGCAGCTCCTGACTGGCCGGCGGCTCTGGCAGCTCCTGACTGACGGACGGCTCTAGCGGCTCCTGACTGACGGACGGCTCTAGCGGCTCCTGACTGACGGACGGCTCTAGCGGCTCCTGACTGACGGACGGCTCTAATGGCTCGGGACAGACGGGCGGCTCTAATGGCTCGTGGCAGACGGATGGCTCAGAAGGCGCTGTGCAGACAGATGGCTCAGACGGCGCTGGGCAGACAGATGGCTCAGACGGCGCTGGGCAGACAGATGGCTCAGACGGAGCTGGGCAGACAGGCAGTGCAGAAAGCGTTGGGCAGACGGCCGACTCTGCCCTGCTGAGGCGCACAGTAGGCCTGGTGCGTGGTGCCGGAACTGGAGGTACCGGGATGACGGCACGCACTTCAAGGCTAGTGCGGGGAGCAGGAACAGGGCACACTGACCTCTCGAAGCGCACTATAGGCCTGGTGCGTGGTACCGGAACTGGAGGTACCGGGCTGAGGGCACGCACCTCAGGGCGAGTGCGGGGAGAAGGAACAGTGCATACAGGGCTCTGGAGATGCACAGATGGCTTAGTGCGTGGTGCCGGAACTGGAGGCACTGGGCTGGAGACATGCACCCTAGGGAGAGTGCGTGGAGGAGGAACAGGGCTCTGGAGACGCACAGGTGGCTTAGTGCGTGGTGCCGGAACTGGTGGTACTGGGCTGGGGCGAGGAGGTAGCGCCGGAAATACCGGACCGTGTAGGCGTACTGGCTCCCTTGAGCACTGAGCCTGCCCAACCTTACCTGGTTGAATGCTCCCCGTCGCCTGACCAGTGCGGGGAGGTGGAATAACCCGCACCGGGCTATGTAGGCGAACCGGGGACACCATGCGTAAGGCTGGTGCCATGTAAGCCGGCCCAAGGAGACGTACTGGTGGCCAGATATGTAGGGCCGGCTTCATGACATTTGGCTCAATGCCCAATCTAGCCCCACCAGTGCGGGGAGGTGGAATAACCCGCACTGGGCTATGCACCCGTACAGGAGACAACGGGCGCTCTACTGCGTAACACGGCGTCTGCCCGTACTCCCGCTCGCCACGGTTAGCCTGGGAAGTGGGCGCAGGTCTCCTACCTGCCCTCGGCCCACTACCTCTTAGCCCCCCCCCAAGAAATTTTTGGGTAGTACTCACGGGCTTTTCGGGCTTCCGTGCTAGACATGTCCCCTCATACTGCCGGTTCCTCTCTCCGGTCTCCTCTGCTCTCCGAGCTGCCTCCAGCTGTTCCCATGGGCGGTGATTCACCTCCACTTTAGCCCATGGTCCCTTTCCTTCCATGATCTCCTCCCAAGACCATAAATCCTGCTTCGTGCGCTGTCGTTGCTGTCCATTAACCCGCTGCTTGATCTGGGTTTGGTGGGTGATTCTGTAACGGGTGTCGTAATCCTCCTCCTCAAACGAGGAGAGGAGAGAAGGATCGAAAGACCAAAATGCAGCGGGTTGTGAATACATAATGAATTTTAATAAACAAGACGAAACTAAACACACGAAGAACACTTGATACTTTACAAAACAACAAAACGAAGTAAACAGACCTGGACACGAACTTACATACAACGTGAAGAACGCACGAACAGGAACAGACTACAAATACCTAATGACAATGAAACAGTCCCGTATGGTGCGCACATACACTGACACGGAAGACAATCACCCACAAACAAACAGTGAGAACACCCTACCTTAATATGACTCTCAATTAGAGGAAAACGCAAAACACCTGCCTCTAATCAAGAGCCATACCAGGCAACCCAAAACCAACATAGAAACGGAAAACATAGACTGCCCACCCAAAACTCACGCCCTGACCATCACACACATAAAAAACATCAGAAAACAGGTCAGGAACGTGACACCCCCACGTTTTTTTTTAGGAAATTTGTCTTTAACATTTTGAGGTGGACCATCTCTTCCTCTCTGGAGGAGCCTGCTCTTATCAGCATAATGTAACTACTTTATCAATCACATAACACATAGTCGCGTATTGTCTATAGATCTAGCATTACGTAGTACTTGAAAAAGGTAAATAAATAGGTCCATTCAGTCACTGAACTTTTCCTAGACAGGTTACAGCATTCAGCTACAGCACTACCCAACAGTATACCACAACAGTACACCTTGTTAACCTACCAAGACACAACAACCTGGGTGGAGCATGGCACGGCAGCCATTTTGTGCCTCAACGCACCACACATGCATCAGCAATGTCCCAAAACAAACTTTCTCCAGCCGCTGCATCTTGGCCATGTATAATTGAATAGGTGGCTTTCCCTATAGCCAGGCCAGCTTTTCCAGTTGGGTGAGCATGACATGCGAGGCGGAGAGAAGCGAAGAGAGTTGAGGAGAGGGAGTGCAATCAGGGGTGCGCTTGGCCCTCTTGGCTCGGTGCCCTCTGATCCTGGAGGAGCGAAGGTGAGAAAAGCCCACACACTCGGCACCGCAGGAAGAGCCACCTCGGAACGTGAATAATTGAAGGATGTAGGGAGTGAACAGACGTAGAGTTTTGGTTGCCTCTGCAGTTCTCTTGTTGTTGTGTTGTCGTCATCATTCCTCGCTCAAGTCACTGCCAGGCTATTATTGAAAACATACCATTCGTACAGGTTTTTGGTACAGTTCATATTGTGCTAGCCTATCGAAGCTGGTGCAACTAAGATAAGCTGATAGTCCCTGATACCGGGCACTAACATGCTTTATTTGATGTTTAAAATACACTTTTTATCGATTTTTAAACTCAGAAAGTAAAAAATTAAGCCTTGATACATTTAACAGTATAATAGATACAAAAAACTGCTATTGCTTGACCTAAATGACTATTCTCCTGTGTCCAGGTGACATAGTGCTGGTCACCAGGCCGGTCACACTGATGGAGGGAGAGCGGCTCATCCTGACCACAGACATCCTACTGGCTACGGACGGGGCTGCCAGACCGGGGGAGGTGCTCTACACCGTGTCCATCCCGCCCAAACACGGACACGTCCACGCCGTCCAGCGTCCCGGAATGCCGTTCCTCAGCTTCTCCCAGCTGGACGTGGCGGCCCAGCGTGTGTGTTACACCCATGACAACAGTCACACAGCTGAGCAGGACTCCTTCAGGTCAGACTAACACGTTGTGGTATTTTGTTTCATTTTGTTTGTTTTTTGTTGGACATACAGGACTTAGGGGCAGATACAAACATTTCTTGAAATAGTGTATTGTCCATATTCTTCAGACTGACACGTTAGTGGAATGTTGGATGATTGAATTGAAAGCTTTCTTGTTCATTCAGATTTAATTGGATGTGTGTTTGGCTCAAATTTCAGGCACGATTATGTTAACAATAAAATAATAATATCTCCCTTTGACTTGAAAAATATGGCATAAAATGTCATGAATTAGTCTGTTGATATTAACTGAATAAGAAAGATTTTTAGTCCCTGCCCAAAAAGTATCACACAAATTCAGACAGAGTATTTCAGCATCAAAAGAAGCTCAGCAAAAAAAATGATAAGTGTGAAGAGATGAGAGCTCTGCTACAGTATGTTTATGTGCCTCTTCCAGCCAATTTGGCAGGAGGCTTGGGTGGAGAGAGAGATGGCGGGCGTATGGCTGACCTGTCCTCTCCTCTGTCTGCTCTCCTCTCCGTCCCTGGTGTGTCTGAGGACGCTGGTTTGTCACCCAGAAGCCTGGCACACACAAACACACACACTCACAGAGAGAGAGAGCCTGGCTGTGTTTCACCTCAGGGTCAGCTGGGAGCCAGGAGCCTTTCTGCAGCCAAGCCAGCCGAGGTTGAGAGGAGATGAGAGGGGGGAGCACTTTAGTGGGGGCACACACACTGCCAATGCTCTCTGCCAAAGAGGGCGGTGATTGCCGTCCAGCACGGGGCAGTAGTTCTGGTATTTCTTAACTGACACATTGAACCCAATAGAGCAATCAGCCATGTTATCCACCCGCTTCTCAGCACTCAAATACAAACTAACCACATCCTTAGATCCAAAGCATCCATCTATTTAACTGTGACTATTTCTACTGGGTTCTACTTGGTTCTGGTTAAACCTATGTGTATGAGCGTATCTGATCAGCTCCACTCTGTATTGGTGTGTGATACAGAATGTTCCATTTGGAGGGGCTGGTGGCAGTGTGTGATGGCAGCGGTTGGCGCCTCAGATGGGGCCACACCTGAGCACACACCTGTGCGTCAGAGCAGGGGCCTGGTCCAGGCCCCAGGCAGAAGGTGTTTTCTATGCCCCCCTCTTCTGGTCACCGTGACAGCGGATGATGAATGGGCATTATTAGGAGAATGATAACGCCGGCTGGCATCGGTTGCCATGGCGGCCAGAAAGGAGTGTACAGAGTACAAACAGGCATCTCTGGGAACAATTACCTAGCAAATATGGGACGGTGTCGATGGCAGATGTTGCACCGGTTTGGCTTAGAGAGGGGGACCTGTGTGTGTGTGTGTGTGTGTGTGTGTGTGTGTGTGTGTGTGTATGTGTGTGTGTGTGTGTGTGTGTGTGTGTGTGTGTGTGTGTGTGTGTGTGTGTGTGTGTGTGTGTGTGTGTGTGTGTGTGTGTGTGTGTGTGGTGGCCAGTGTGTTGTTCGTGGTGGCTGGTGGAGCCTAGGGCAGTTCTCAGCTGCAGGGCTGTGTGTGTGAGAGGCAGATTGACTTGGCAGAGGGTTGAACGAGGGCTAAAATCTGTCCACATAAACACACAAACCACTGTCCCCATTTCAGCTCCAGTACATTGTCACTGTAGCATGTGGTGAGCCATGGACCAGTCTGTGAGCACACAACAAGACTCAACCAGCTTGAAAATGGGAAAGGGGCCCTTATGATTGACTTATTGCCTTTTTAAATTGGATCTGTAATAAAGCTAGCCTCATCTGCGAAAAATGTGATGAATTTTATGTTTATAGATCACTTTGAGATTATATTCATTTTGGTAGTTATTTTTCAATGCTATAGCAAATTTTTTTTTTTTAAGTACTTTCTATCATACAGATCGTGTTTGCCAGTGGCATCATGCAAAAAATGGCCTGATTACTTATCATTAAATTTGCACACTTTCCCCATCCATCTTTTGCCGTTATACAAGCTGTCCACGAGTTGGCATCTGCCCTTTGAACTGTACCTCTATCTCCTGTGTTTTAATGGACACGTCACCGCAGTAGCCCACAGCAAAACCACAACATTTATACGCCTAACTACATGCCAATAACCAAACTTCATCCATCCACTTTTCCATTTCCTCCCCACAGCTTCGTCGTCACCAACGGCATCAGCTCCCGCAGCGGCTCCCTGCACTTCACCATAGAACACAGTGACCGGATCCCGCCGTCCCTCAACCGCAATACCGGCCTCCAACTGACAGAGGGAGCGGTGAAGTCCATCACACCAGACCACCTGGAGCTCACCGACCCAGATACTGCTGTGGGGAACCTGACCTATGCCCTCACCCAGCCCCCGCAGTACGGCAAGCTGCTCCTCAAGGGGTACCCACTGACATTACCCCGTTTTACTCAGACTGATATCAACAACATGGACCTGGCTTACCAGCACTACCAGGGCAGCCTGGCCCAGATTGACAGGTTTAGTCTGATGCCGTCTGATGGTACTAACAGAGGATACCTGGAGTATGGACAGCTGAAGGAAGAGCCGCTGGTCTTCACAATACAGGTGGGCTTTACTGGTTGTTATACTTCAGCAAATCTTGTATGCCAGGGACGTATTCTGGTCCGAGATCAGCGCTTATATTCTGAGACACTTGGGCTGCGTTCACACAGGCAACCCAATTCAACCTTCTTTTTTTCACTTATTGGTCTTTTGACCAGTCAGATCAGCTCTGAAAAAGATCTGATTTGACTGGTAAAAAGACCAATTCGTTAAAAAAAAGAAGGTTGAATTGGGTTGCCTGTGTGAACGCAGCCCAAGTGTCTCAGAATATAAGCGCTGATCTCGGACCAGTTACGCCTTTTAGATCCTTATTATACAATGCTCCCTCCCTCACTCCAGTCCCAAACTGCTTTAGTCAACTCTTAATTTCCCCCTAAAATCTTCTCATTTTGATTTCCTTTTTGTCTGTGTACTGTAACTCAGCTTTTAGCTGTGAATGTGTACAAGCTGAAATAAACCTTGCTATAATATACACTGAGTGTACAAAACATTGGGAACACTTTCCATGACAGACTGACCAGGTGAATCCAGGTGAAAGCTACTTATTGACGTCACTTGTTAAATCCACTTCAATCAGTGTAGATGAAGGGGAGGAGACGAGTTAAAGAAGAAGCTTTAAGCCTTGGAACATTTGAGACATGTATTGTGTATGTGTCATTCAGAGGGTGAATGGACAAGATAAAACATTTAAGTGCCTTTGAATGGGGTATGGTGGTAGGTGCCAGGCGCACCGGTTTGAGTGTATCAAGAACTGCAATGCTGCTGTGTTTTACACGCTCAACAGTTTCTTCTGTGTGTCAAGAACGGTCCACCACCCAAAGGACATCCAGAAAACTTGACACATCTGTGGGAAGCATTGGAGTCAACATGGCTTCCTGTGGAATGCTTTCGACGCCTTGTCGAGTCCATGCCCCGATGAATTGAGGCTGTTCTGAGGGCGAAAGGGGCTGCAACTCAATATTAGGAAAGTGTTCTTGTGCAGTGTTTCTGTACACTCAGTGTACATGGACATGAAGGACCTGATCCTAGATCAGCATTCCTACTCTCAGACGCGTTGTGAATATGAACCCAGGCTTCTAAGCATACAGTGTCAGCAGACATACAGTACACAGATGTACGAAACGTTTGCGGCTTTCATTTGCAACGGAAATAAAGTATAAAAGGGAGAACAAAATGATGGGGAAATAAAGTGATGAAAAGATGAATAATATCATGTATTTTCTTCTTCCCACAAGCAATGATTTCACCATGAGCTATCTTTGTAGTGGTACTCACTCAGACAGGGAGAGAGGAGAGAGTTAGCCCAGGCCTCCCTACAGTATTGCATACTAAACTGTCAGCCTGCCGGGCTGTTGTGGCCAGGTGGATGAGGCTGCTGCTGTGACACTGTGTTCCTTGTGCCTCCCCTCTCCTGTGGCCCGCCACGCACTCACATATTCTAGAGCTGAAAACGGTCAGCCAGGCGGATAACCCGCTGGCCAGCCCACCCTGCCCTGGGACTCAGTGGGTGTGGGTGGGGGTCATAGGCAGGCACAGGTGAGGCAGCCTGGCCAGCAAATGTCCCCTTCGGTCCAGCGAGACTCTCTGTCTGTCACTTGGCTAGAGCCGCGCTATGCCACCGTGAGCTAAACAACGCAGATCCGCTCCTCTCAATGCTCAACCTCTGGCCCCGTTCAGACTGTACAATGCATTCAGTACAGTACAGTAGCACTAGCATCATGAATAATGTCTACAACAGACCTCACAAGTGGAGGACCTCCGAGGCTATAGTACAGGTAGTGCACGATAACAAGTTGTGTCAATAACTATCACTTATATATTAGCCATTATTGCTCTCTAATTGTTCTCTGCATGCAATCAGATAGGACTTTATTTTATCATTTTTCCCATCTGATATTTTACAAAAAATAACGTACCAGAATACAATACATACAATACGCTTTTTTTTGTAATTGCATCTATGAGGACTTGCTGTCTCCGACAGTGGAATTAAGATACTCAACGACCAACGGTTCTTTTGTCATGAGACATAATCAGAGCACCCTCTTCTGGCCTATTGATAGAAGTGCGGGTGACAGTACATTTACTGTGGTCACTATCTCTGGTCATGGAGACCCACACGGTGTGCAGGTTTTTGTTCCAGCACACCTCTAACACACTTGATTCAACTAACCAGCTGATCACCAAGACCTTGATCAGTTTAATCCGTTGTGTTTGTTAGTGCTGGGCAGGAACAAAAGCCTGCGCAACATGCGGGTCTCCAGGACCAGTATTGGCTGAAAAGATTTGGCCCTCAGATCCTCAAAAAGTTCTACAGCTGCACCATTTAGAGCACCTTGACTGGCTGTATCACTGCTTGGTACGGCATCTGCTCGGCATCCGACCGCAAGGAGCTACAGAGGGTAGTGCGTACAGCCCAGTACATCACCAGGGCCAAACTTCCTGCCATCCAGGACCTCTATACCAGGCGTGTCAGAGGAAGGCCCTAGAAATTGTCAAAGACTCCAGCCACCCAGGTCATAGACTGTTCTCTCTGCTAATGAGCACGACCTTGTCCACCTCTAGGTGGAGCACGTAGACAGGAATCCCCCCAGCCTGGTGACCAAGAGGATCCCCAGTACAGTGGAGAACCTCTCGGGGGGACCAGGGGACAAGCAAGGCATCTACATCACGTCACGTGACCTCCAGGCCTCTGACCCCGACAGTCCCGCCCAGGAACTGGAGTTCACCATCACACGGCCGCCTCACTTCGGCTACCTGGAGAACTCCCTCACCGGTAGCTCCTTTTCTTCGAATTTAATCAACTTTATAGATAAACAGAGGGGAAATTACATTCATTATTTCAATTTTTAGTGATTACATTTTTTAAAAACTTTAAATTAACTTAATATACTTACCTGGGTATGTTGAGTGAGAGGTGGTAGGTTTTGATTGTACCTTCAAGAAAGGGGTATAGTACATGTTACAATCTGTGGAAACAAAACAAGTCTTGGTGCCATTTGAAAGTACAGTACCTTACATGAAGTGAGCTACAGTAGTCGTGAATACATCAGGGTTATAGTCAAGTGTTCTGTAGTCGATGTGTGCACTGTGCAGTGTAGTGACAGCTTTGTCTCTGTTCTTTCTGTTTGCCTAGGGGCGTACATCAAAGGACGCTTCACCCAGAGGGATTTGGAGCAGCGCGCCGTGCTCTATGTCATCCCCACCGACATGGAGGTGACAGGGGACAGCTTTGAGTTCCGTGTCACTGACCCCGCGGGAAACACCATGCTGCCTGAAATGTAGGTTTTATTCCATTGGCACATACAGTATTACCTCAACTACCTCGTATCCCTGCACATTGACTCGGTACCGGTACTTTGTGTATATAGCCTCGTTATTGTATTGCGATATTATTATTATTTATTTTTTTTATCAAATGTTTTCAGACTTTTTAATTCTGCATTGTTGTAAGTAATTCACGATACAAAAAAGGTTGAGAGACACTGTTTTATACTGCATAGAGGGATTTGGAGGTGGGCACTTTCTGTGCACAGCTATAGTGGGTACAATAGACCGATTCACACACAGCTTAGAATCTTCCCAAATGTCATGACTGATACCATATAAAAAAATAACTTGTTCCCAGATCTGTATGTACTGTATGTCAATGGTATGACAATGATAGTCAGAGTTGGCTAAAGCACATACAGATGGGACCAGGGTAAAATAAAGAGGAGTCTAGCCACGCTTGACCTCTCCTGTTCCCTCTTGACCGCACCTGTGGCCTGTCTTGCAGACTGCAGCTGACGTGGTCTCGGGTGGAGCTGTCGGCTACGTGTTACCGGGTGTGTGAGAACGCAGGCATGCTGCAGGTGCAGCTGACGCGCAGTGGGAAAAGCATGGACCCGGCCTACATTGCTATTCAGGTACAGTAGAGTGGTGTCCTGAACACAACTCACACCAGTCAACTGAACAGCCAAGCTGTGGACTAGAGCAGCTAGGGTCAAGGGTTAACAATCCTACTCACTCATATTGAATTGACCTTGAAAAACAACGTCTGGTGGTAAAGTTGTATAAGTTGAATTGAATGGGACTTGAATCTGAGTCTAAGAATGTCAACCCCTCTTTCTCTGCTTTCAGGTGGAAGATGGTACTGCCAAGGTGGGGAAAGATTTCACCCACAGCACGGCCAGTCTGATCCAGTTCGATCCAGGTCTGTGATGATCCACGTCAAAGGGTGGCCAACCCTGCTCCTGTGTGTGTGTGTGTGTGTGTGTGTGTGTGTGTGTGTGTGTGTGTGTGTGTGTGTGTGTGTGTGTGTGTGTGTGTGTGTGTGTGTGTGTGTGTGTGTGTGTGTGTGTGTGGGTTAGTTGATATACCTATAATAATGTTATTAGTTGATATAGCTACCTCCTCTTCTCTCTCCCTGTATGACTGATTAGGAGTCAACGTGAAAACCTGGAACATTTACCTGAAAGACGACGGCCTGGAAGAAAACCATGAGACGTTCACCGTGATTCTGAACGGCCCCAAGAACACTGTTCTGGGTCAGAGGAACTCAGCCAGTGTGGAGATAGTGGATCCTAGAGGAGGTGAGTGAAGAATGATTCAGTGATTGGTTATATAATACAGTAGGCTGAGGGCTGTGTTCTGATGCCCTGTACTCTGACTTGCTGTAATCCTTCCTAAACAGCAGAGGGTGCATGTTGCCTATGGTTAATTGGAACATTTGATATACTGATGCAGAGTGATGTTTAAATGTCATGCGTGCGTGACGTCTGGGTTCCGAGCGTGGGGCGTCTGCGCGCCACAAGACTGTGTGACAAGGAGGCCCTACCGGAATGTGCCCAATAAGTACACTAATTTGTCATTTTCTGTTTCAAACTGTTTCCTCTCTCTTGTTGTACTTTACTGCACATAACCCAGGGTCATGTCAATTAAGCACCAAATGGAAGAAAGCAGACTGAAACAGGAAGGAACTACGTGGAATTGTCCAATAAGAAACGCTCATTTTTATTTCCCACTGCAAAACAGTTTGAAATGTGTTCCGTCATGTGCCCTAATGAACATGACCCTGGTTTCTCTGTCGCTCGGTCTCGCGTTCTCTCTCTACAGGAATGTGCGACCCAGAGGACCTGAGGGTTGAGGAAGATGAAAAAGGAGTACCTTCAACCGCTCATGTCCCCCAGTCCCCACAGCAAGAGGAGCACGGCACTGACTTTGAAACAGACCTGCTGTGGGAGAGCCGCCCCCATCCACCAAGGGGGGACGTGCCCAACCGGAGGCCCTTCCTGGACTATGGGGATGGAGAGGGGGAGCCCCAGGACCAGGCTACTCAGTTTCACAGCCAGGCCACCAGACAACTCAGACTGCAGGGCGGCAGCAACAGTAATAGCAACAGTCGCACGGTGAGCCTCTGAGTTTCACCAAGTACTTGATTGGAGCCCAGCACAACAATTACAATCAATAACACAATGTTGACTTTAGCGTTTCTTTTTTGAGGAACTGCTGGGAAACTTTGGAAGTTTGATTGATATTCAAATGATGTCTGCGGAAGAGAGTTGTCGAAGCCGGACATAAACTTGCCATTTACTATGGATTGGTTGTAGAATTTCTCCTGAAGGGAATATGTCAAATTCAACATAGTGGTTTTATGAATAGTGCCCGCATTTATACTGCATGTTAGCTATGTCTCTCCTCTGTGATTCTAGGTCCTTCATTCAGGTGTCAAGAGAAAGAGTGAAGAGAAAGTCTGGACGGTAAGACTCTTCCATATACTGTAAACCTCACAACTTTGGAAGGAGAGAGGTCAGTCGACTCCTGATAAGTGCACTCGCTACCTAAGTGCAACATACCTTTCCAGTCCAAATGTCTGAACATTTTGAATTTCTCATGATAACGGCACGCTCTGGTTAAGTTCTCATTGCCACAACAGGGTCAAGCTGTTGCATTTATCAGGAGTTGACTGTATATATATGTGTCACATTTTATTATGTCCCCACTCTCCACTAGTTCCATGCACTCACCCCACTGAGACTAGAGGAAAGGAGGCTGCCGATTCCAGAGCCCATCCCCCAGGTGCACCCGGACCTCCAGGTGATCCCAATCTGGAGCTGGTCTGGCCACAGGAAGTTCTTCCATGAGGTGAGGGTGGGGGATGCCCCCCAGGATGATGCCCCTGTACCCTCGCCCAAACAACACAGGGCTGGTCGCCAGCGCAAGGTGAGGGCATTGTTTTAACTAAAGGGGGGATAGGGGGGTTGGGTGCAATGTTCCCTCTAAGCTGCGTAGCCTCGAGAATACCATGCAGCTCCCCTAGGACTGCTGCGCAGAAATATTAGCCCACAGAGAGAAGCACGAGATTGAACTTCATTCAACTTTCTAGAGCAGTGGTCACCAACCTGGTCGATCGTATTCCAAGGCATTCTTAGTCGATCGCCAAACATTTCTGTAAAAAAACAACGATAAAGCATTGTGTTCCTATTTTTGTAAAAAAATTCTCAGGCTGCTGGCGGTAGGTGCACCCGATTCAGCTGCCCTGCGAACCGGATATGTGAATGGTTGCCATTTTGAACCATTTAATGTGTCTGAAGGTACAAACTCTTTCTTCGCAGAGGACCCAGAGAGCAAATCAAGTGCACTTTAGGTTTACCGCTGGCCAATCAGATGGCTCAGATTATCGTGTCTGCAGTAACGTAGCAGGCATAAAAGAAAGCTACAGCGAAGTTGATACTGTGAGATTTCAAAACGTTTAAAACCATGACTAGAGAGAGACTGTCAACGAATACAGCAAAGACCTGCTGTTGTTATGATTGAGTTCATGTTTAAGTTCTTACTCAGCACTGTCAACACTTTGTATTCAACACTTTTATAAGCCATAAAATGTGCTTTCTTCCTATTTACATTCAGCGCTACAACAAGCACTGCAGCAGTAAAGAATGAGTAGGAAAGTGTATTTATAGGCTTGTGTTGTTGTTATTATTATTAGCACTTTCTCTGTTCATAGGAGTAACGACATGAATGTGTTCATGAGGCAGAAATAATGTGGTGCGACTCGAGTTTCGCCATCAGCTGGAAGACGGTGCCCCTTTTTGGTCAGTGTCAGTGGAGGAAAGGGAGAGCGGGGGATGTTGAGAGTCTGCTGCTCTCCCTCCGCTGAGACTGACCATCTGATGCCGGCACCATCAGCCCAGTAAAATAAAAAGCAAATGATTTAAACGTATGCTCACTCAGCTGTTGCTTCACAAGTAATACAATAACGGATCTATTACTGGTGGGATCATATAGCCTACCTCAAATTTGAAATATATATATTTTTAAATGGCCCGAACAACAATGCATTGGCAGGGCAATTCATGTAAAACCAATATGCGGTAATAATGTATTGGCAGTGGTGTGTATTCACGGATGCCAAGGGAAGCCAGGCTTCCCAATTTTTTTTACCAACAATTTCTTTTTTTTAAACATTAAATAATTTCTTTCATCTCTCTGTTTCATAATTTTTCTTCAATGCGCAAGAGATTGAATGTATCTCACAGGAGAAATCATCCGAGTGAGCGAAACAGCGCCCCCTCTGTCTCTCTACGTGTAGGCCATCTATCTGATGCTGTCTGGTCCAAATGAGTATGACATTGTTGCCGCCCCTAGCATTGAATGCAAGGGAAGCCAGCAAGCATCTGGCCTCCCTTGACAAAGAAAGTATACAAAATGAGCCAATCAGCATTGAGCTAAACTAAACGAGCTCAACTGGTGAATGGTCCTGGCGCACCGAAAAAAAAGTGTCAAGGGAAGCCAGCTTGGATTTGGCATCACTCCTATCAAATCCTATTGAGAGCATACATCATTGACAGAAAAACTTGAATTGTTGCATCTCATTGTAGTAATTGTCTCTTTCCTAAATTAGCCATGGATGGAGACAGGCATTTGGACTCATGGTTTTACTTGATTCTCCGTACTGGACAATGATTATAACGTTGATTCTGATCCAGCCATTAATTAATACATTCATACACTGAGAAGATGGAAGTTTAATATGTAGCTAGATGTGGAAGGCTAATGTTAACTAGCTAACGTTGCCTATGAATGGAAGTTAGGCTAGAGAGCAAACATTTTAACCAGGTAGCCTAGTACAACAAAAAATAAAAGTGTGTACTGTATGACAGAGTGATAGACCATTTCATCAACATGAAAGAGAGGAGGATGACATTGGCTTTTCTCTACAAGCAGGGTGAGTCAACATGTTTTTCTACTTGCACGAATGGGCATGCACACACACGCGCACACAGAAATCAGAAAATGGACAGCTACATAATATTTAGCTTACGTTGATTGGACTAAATTGTTTTTGGTATATTTTTGTTGTCACTGTGTTAGACTAAGCTCAGGTGATTTGATAATGTTGAAATGGTGCTGGAATAGTGGAGGCCGCTCCTGTTTTCTTTGCGACTTGCGGTTACCCTCTGTGGTTTTAAATCAATAGTTGTTTAGGGGTCCGAAAATGACGGAAACATTAACTTGCTTGACCATGCTGTAGGTCATGTAACTGTCTGTTACTGTACATGCAATATTCTTTGTGGACTTCACTGGACAGAGGTTGCTATCCGGTTTTCTGATAAAACAAAGGTGTGGTTGAATGTATTCTGCCACTGTGTCTTCTTATTGTCTCGGCCTTGCCTATATATCAAAGCATATGAATTAACCAGTTTTTAGAGCAAACAACGTAATTATCACAACACAGGGTGTAATATGGCTTTTTTTGGCGGGGTGGATGGCTTGGCATCCCCAGTAATTTTACACATGCATCGTTACTGATAGATGGCGCAGGAGGAGATGGCTGCCGTTTGACGGGCACCTAAACAATTGTGCTATTGTGTGTGTTTGTCCGCGTTATTTGGAACTTATTTTGTACATAATGTTTCTGCCACCGTCTCTTATGACTGAAAAGAGCTTCTGGATATCAGGACAGTGATTACTCACCTCGTACTGGACAAAGATTTTTTTCTTTAAAGAGTCGGAAGCTAAAAATTTTACTTCAGACACCCGACAAGGCCCAAATCCCTGTAATTTGTATGAAGAAGAGATGGAGATATCGGGGACGTAGGTTGGGGTGCCCTGTAAGGATCCGACGGCGAGTGAGTAATCAAATCAAATGTATTTATATAGCCCTTCTTACATCAGCTGATATATCAAAGTGCTGTACAGAAACACAGCCTAAAACCCCAAACAGCAAGCAATACAGGTGTAGAAGCACGGTGGCTAGGAAAAACTCCCTAGAAAGGCCAAAGCCTAGGAAGAAACCTAGAGAGGAACCAGGCTATGAGGGGTGGCCAGTCGTCTTCTGGCTGTGCCGGGTGGAGATTATAACAGAACATGGCCAAGGTGTTCAAATGTTCATAAATGACGAGCATGGTCAAATAATAGTAATCACAGGGAACAGGTCAGGTTTCCATAGCCGCAGGCAGAACAGTTGAAACTGGAGCAGCAGCACAGCCAGTTGGACTGGGGGCAACAAGGAGTCATCATGACAGGTAGTCCTGAGGCATGGTCCTAGGGCTCAGGTCCTCCGAGAGAGAGAAAGAAAGAGAGAAAGAGAGAATTAGAGAGAGCATACTTAAATTCACACAGGACACCGGATAAGACAGGAGAAATATTCCAGATATAACAGACCCTAGCCCCCCGACACATAAACTACTGCTGCATAAATACTGGAGGCTGAAACAGGAGGGGTCAGGAGACACTGTGGCCCCATCCGATGATACCCCCGAACAGGGCCAAACAGGCAGGATATAACCCCACCCACTTTGGCAAAGCACAGCCCCCACACCACTAGAGGGATACCTTCAACCACCAACTTACCATCCTGAGACAAGGCCGAGTATAGCCCACAAAGATCTCCGCCACGGCACAACCCAAGGGGGGGGGGGGGCGCCAACCCAGACAGGAAGACCACGTCAGTGACTAAACCCACTCAAGTGACGCACCCCTCCTAGGGACAGCATGGAGGAGCACCAGTAAGCCAGTGACTCAGCCCCTGTAATAGGGTTAGAGGCAGAGAATCCCAGTGGAGAGAGGGGAACCGGCCAGGCAGAGACAGCAAGAGCAGTTCGTTGCTCCAGTGCCTTTCCATTCATCTTCACACTCCTGGGCCAGACTACACTCAATCATAGGACCTACTGAAGAGATGAGTCTTCAATAAAGACTTAAAGGTTGAGACTGAGTCTACGTCTCTCACATGGGTAGGCAGACCATTCCATAAAAATTGAGCTCTATAGGAGAAAGCCCTGCCTCCAGCTGTTTGCTTAGAAATTCTAGGGACAATTAGGAGGCCTGCGTCTTGTAACCGTAGCGTATATGTACGGCAGGACCAAATTCTGAAAGATAGGTAGGAACAAGCCCATGTAATGCTTTGTAGGTTAGCAATAAAACCTTGAAATCAGCCCTTGCCTTAACAGGAAGTCAGTGTAGGGAGGCTAGCACTGGAGTAATGTGATCAATTTTGGGGTACTAGTCAGGATTCTACCAGCCGTATTTAGCACTAACTGAAGTTTATTTAGTGCTTTATCCGGGTAGCCGTAAAGTAGAGCATTGCAGTAGTCTAACCTAGAAGTAACAAAAGCATGTATTAATTTTTCTTCATAATTTTTGGAGAGACAATTTCTGATTTTTGCAATGTTACGTAAATGATATGATATTTACGTAACATTGATATGTTCGTCAAAAGAGAGATCAGGGTCCAGAGTAATGCCGAGGTCCTTCACAGTTTTATTTGAGACGACTGTACAACCATCAAGATTAATTGTCAGATTCAACAGAAAATCTCTTTGTTTCTTGGGACCTAGAACAAGTATCTCTGTTATGTTTGGGTTTAAAAATAGAAAGTTTGCAGCCATCCACTTCCTTATGTCTGAAACACAGGCTTCCAGCGAGGGCAATTTTGGGGCTTCACCATGTTTCATTGAAATGTAAAGCTGTGTGTCATCCGCATAGCAGTGAAAGTTAACATTATGTTTTCGAATAACATCCCCAAGAAGTAAAATATATAGTGAAAACAATAGTGGTCATAAAACAGAACCTTGAGGAACACCAAAATTTACAGTTGATTTGTCAAAGGACAAACCATTCACAGAGACAAACTGATATCTTTCCGACAGATATGATCTAAACCAGGCCAGAACTTGTCCGTGTAGACCAATTTGGGTTTCCAATCTCTCCAAAAGAATGTGGTGATCGATAGTATCAAAAGCAGCACTAAGGTCTAGGAGCAGGAGGACAGATGCAGATCCTCGGTCTGACGCCATTAAAAGGTAATTTACCACCTTCACAAGTGCAGTCTCAGTGCTATGATGGGGTCTAAAACCAGACTGAAGCATTTCGTATACATTGTTTGTCTTCGGGAAGGCAGTGAGTTGCTGTGCAACAGCTTTTTCAATTTTATTTGAGAGGAATGGGAGATTCGATATAGGCCGATTAGTTTTTTATATTTTCTGGTTCAAGGTTTGGCTTTTTCAAGAGGCTTTATTACTGCCACTTTTAGTGAGTTTGGTACACATCCGGTGGATAGAGAGCCATGTATTATGTTCAACATAGGAGGGCCAAGCACAGGAAGCAGCTCTTTCAATAGTTTAGTTGGAATAGGGTCCAGTATGCAGCTTGAAGGTTTAGAGGCCATGATTATTTTCACCATTGTGTCAAGAGATATAGTACTAAAACACTTGAGTGTCTCCCTTGATCCTTGGTCCTGGCAGAGTTGTGCAGACTCAGGACAACTGAGCTTTGTAGGAATACGTAGATTTAAAGAGGAGTCCGTAATTTGCTTTTTAATGATCATGATCTTTTCCTCAAAGAAGATCATGAATTTATTACTGCTGAAGTGAAAGCCATCCTCTCTTGGGGAATGCTGCTTTTTAGTTAGCTTTGCCACAGTATCAAAAATAAATGTAGGATTGTTCTTATTTTCTTCAATTAAGTTGGAAAAATAGGATGATCGAGCAGCAGCGAGGGCTCTTTGATACTGCACGGTAGTGTCTTTCCAAGCTAGTCGGAAGACTTCCAGTTTGGTGTGGCGCCATTTCCGTTCCAATTTTCTGGAAGCTTGCTTCAGAGCTCGGGTATTTTCTGTATGCCAGGGAGCTAGCTCCTTATGACAAATGTTTTTTACTTTTTAGGGGTTTACTTTTTCAACTGCATCTAGGGTATTGCACAAGGTTAAATTGAGTTACTCAGTTAGGTGGTTAACTGATTTCTGTCTTCTGATGTACTTGGGTAGGCAGAGGGAGTCTGGAAGGGCATCAAGGAATCTTTCGGTTGTCTGAGAATTTATAGCATGACTTTTGATGCTCCTTGGTTGGGGTCTGAGCAGATTATTTGTTGCGATTGCAAACGTAAGAAAATGGTAGTCCGATAGTCCAGGATTATGAGGAAAAGCATTAAGATCCACAACATTTATTCCATGGGGCAAAACTAGGTCCAGAGTATGACTGTGGCAGTGAGTAGGTCCGGACACATGTTGGACAAAACCCACTGAGTTGATGAGGGCTCCGAAAGACTTTTGGAGTGGGTCTGTGGACTTTTCCATGTGAATATTAAAGTCACCAAAAATGTGAATATTATCTGCTATGACTACAAGGTTGCTGTATATGGCATTGGAGGCCTGTAAACAGTAGCTATAAAAAGTGATTCAGTAGGTTGCATAGATTTCATGAGTAGAAGCTCAAAAGACGAAAACATAGTTTTTGTTTTGTAAATTGAAATTTGCTATCGTAAATGTTAGCAACACCTCCACCTTTGCGGGATGCGCGGGGGATATGGTCACTAGTGTAACCAGGAGGTGAGGCCTCATTTAACGCAGTAAATTCATCAGGCTTAAGCCATGTTTCAGTCAGGCCAATCACATCAAGATTATGATCAGTGATTAGTTCATTGACTATAACTGCCTTGGAAATGAGGGATCTAACATTAAGTGGCCCTATTTTGAGATGTGAGGTATCATGATCTCTTTCAATAATGTCAGGAATGGAGGAGGTCATTATTCTAGTGAGATTGCTAAGGCGAACACCGCCATGTTTAATTTTGCCCAACCTAGGTTGAGGCACAGACACGGTCTCAATGGGGATAGCTGAGCTGACTATACTGACTGTGCTAGTGGCAGACTCCACTAAGCTGGCAGGCTGACTAACAGTAATATCTTATGTTTCACCGAGTCGTGGTTGAACGATGACATGGATAATATACAGCTGGCTGGGTTTTCGGTCCATCGGCAAGATAGAACAGCTGCCTCCGGTAAGACAAGGGGTGGCGATCTGTGTCTATTTGTAAATAACAGCTGGTGCACGAAATTGAATATTAAGGAAGTCTCGAGGTAAGCTGTATCTCATGATAAGCTGTAGACCACACTATTTATCAAGAGTTTTCATCTATATTTTTCGTAGCTATATACAGTGGGGCAAAAAAGTATTTAGTCAGCCACCAATTGTGCAAGTTCTCCCACTTAAAAAGTTGAGAGAGGCCTGTAATTTTCATCATAGGTACCCTTCAACTATGACAGACAAAATGAGAAAAACAATTCTAGAAAATCACATTGTAGGATTTTTTATGAATTTATTTGCAAATTATGGTGGAAAATAAGTATTTGGTCAATAACAAAAGTTTATCCCAATACTTTGTTATATACCCTTTGTTGGCAATGACAGAGGTCAAACGTTTTCTGTAAGTCTTCACAAGGTTTTCACACACTGTTGCTGGTATTTTGGCCCATTCCTCCATGCAGATCTCCTCTAGAGCAGTGATGTTTTGGGGCTGTTGCTGGGCAACACGGACTTTCAACTCCCTCCAAAGATTTTCTATGGGGTTGAGATCTGGAGACTGGCTATGTCACGGTTTTCTAAAGTAGAACCCAGAAGCAGACCTGCACAAGGAGAGTAAGCCGAAGGTGAGTATTTATTTACAAGTGTAAATGTAGTGATAGAAAAATCCAAGTGGCGGAGCGGGCAGCGGAGGTGAGTTGATGGGATAGAATAGGCAGATCCAAGGAAGTAACTGAAGTCACCGACGACCAGGTAGGGATGGGATGAGTGTTCCGGGTGAATGACTGTAGACAGAGAAAACAGAGGTGAGTTCAAGGCAAGCAAGACGTACAAAACAACAAAACAAACTCTATCAAACTGGAGGCTGATGCGCTGGCACAACATACTGTTCATGGCTAACGATCCGGCAGGGAATGGATGTCAGGTCAGTGCTTGTGAAGTGGAGGGGTGATGATCAGGACCGGGTGTGCAGATAGCTGATGGGATACAGGTGCAGGTACTCAGAGATCTTCCAACTAGCTACGTCGCCCGGCAACCAGACAGGGTGCGACACCGGGAAAACACTCCAGGACAGAACAGGCAAAAACAGACTCAGGAAGCGGGATTCCTGACAGGCTAGGCCACTCCAGGACCTTGAAATGCTTCTTACGAAGCCACTCCTTCGTTGCCCGGGCGGTGTGTTTGGGATCATTGTCATGCTGAAAGACCCAGCCACGTTTCATCTTCAATGCCCTTGCTGATGGAAGGAGGTTTTCACTCAAAATCTCACGATACATGGCCCCATTCATTCTTTCCTTTACACGGATCAGTCGTCCTGGTCCCTTTGCAGAAAAACAGCCCCAAAACATGATGTTTCCACCCCCATGCTTCACAGTAGGTATGGTGTTCTTTGGATGCAACTCAGCATTCTTTGTCCTCCAAACACGACAAGTTGAGTTTTTACCAAAATATATATTTTGGTTTCATCTGACCATATGACATTTCATCTGACCATATGACATTCTCCCAATCTTCTTCTGGATCATCCAAATGCTCTCTAGCAAACTTCAGACGGGCCTGGACATGTACTGGCTTAAGCAGGGGGACACGTCTGGCACTGCAGGATTTGTGTCCCTGGCAGCGTAGTGTGTTACTGATGGTAGGCTTTGTTACTTTGGTCCCAGCTCTCTGCAGGTCATTCACTAGGTCCCCCCGTGTGGTTCTGGGATTTTTGCTCACCGTTCTTGTGATCATTTTGACCCCACAGGGTGAGATCTTGCGTGGAGCCCCAGATCGAGGGAGATTATCAGTGGTCTTGTATGTCTTCCATTTCCTAATAATTGCTCCCACAGTTGATTTCTTCAAACCAAGCTGCTTACCTATTGCAGATTCAGTCTTCCCAGCCTGGTGCAGGTCTACAATTCTGTTTCTGGTGTCCTTTGACAGCTCTTTGGTCTTGGCCATAGTGGAGTTTGGAGTGTGACTGTTTGAGGTTGTGGACAGGTGTCTTTTATACTGATAACAAGTTCAAACAGGTGCCATTAATACAATTAACGAGTGGAGGACAGAGGAGCATCTTAAAGAAGAAGTAACAGGTCTGTGAGAGCCCCCCCCCCCCCCCCCCCCTACAGCTGAATGATAGAACAGCTATTTCCATGTTAAAATGTTATGGGATGCATTTTCTCCATGGTAGGCCACTCTGATAGGCCTACATTATGATCAAATAGCCACAGTTGCCTTCTTGGCCACTGTTAAAACTGTAACTTAAAGCAGGTACAGACTCCATGTTCACAGTAAACGTGCGCTGGAACTTGCACAGAATTTTCACAAGTGTCAAGCTTGCACTCAGTAAACCTGAAATTTGCTCAGTGCTGAATTTTTTTTAGGGAACATTGGTTGGATGTTTTGGATGGAGACACACAAACTGACTGGCAATCTCAAAGCCCAGAAGAGTCTTAGTGTAGTTATAATCAAATAAACTATTTCTATGTAGGTCAGTCTTGAGACCACATATTGAGTGTCTCGGTCTTGTCTCGGTGTCTGATACATTTGTACTTGGTCTCAGACAGCGAGGATTCATCATTTCTTGCTGAGACCAGCGGAGTAAAACACTAATTATCAGCTTCCATTCAGTCAGCGCATAAAACCGCTTTGCCAGGCCAAATATGTACACTTCTTTCTTGAAACGTGAATATTATAACAGCCTTCATATCTATTATAGACATGTTTACTCAGTGGCGAACCTATAGGCTTTCAGTGTGACAGGATTGTGTTTATGAAAGGACAGCAACCGTAATACCAGCCCACTCATGTAGCAGTGAACTTTCTAAAACACAAATAGCAATTGTGTAGGCTACTTTGTACATGATTTCTCTATTGTACTACATAATTGATAAATCGTAATACATCCACTACACTACTTTGATATGCATCAGTATATGCAATGCCCACTGAAAAAAAAGTGGGTATACAATTTATACCTGCGTATACCCTCCACTATACCGCTGTAGTGGAGGGTATATGCAGGTATACATCGTATACCCGCTTTCTTTTCAGTGGGCATTGCATATACTCAATTCTTAATCCCTACTGATGCGTATCAAAGTAGTGTAGTGAATGTATTACAATTTAGCAATTATGTAGTACAATAGAGGATGTTAACCCTAAGCCAACAAAAACTGAAGAGATTAAATCAGAACACCATTCAAAATAACAATATAGTTATCATAATTTGTATATTATTATAAGAATTATTGTATAAATCCTTAGCCCTTCTCTGAAGGCGTAGAAAGCCTATTGTTCCCCACTGTGTTTGGGTTAGTAATCATTTGTAGAGTGGCTCTATTTACCCTCAGTATGCATTTTTAACTATTTTGAATGTCTAGAGAATCCATATGTTGTTCTGAAATATGAACACAGAAATACTGAACATTTTGAACTCTTATCACGGTGGTGATTTGGCAAAATTGCAATCGTGGTCTTGAATTGGACACATTTTTCTTGACTCGGTCTCGGACCCCTTGTCAGCCTCCCGGTCTCTGTCTCGACTCGATCTCTCCCCCGCCTCCGGTCTTGACTCAGACTTGATTTGCTCTGGTCTTGAATCGGTCTCGAACACAGCACTTTTTAGAACATCCATCCATTCATTCTCTCTTTCCTTCCCTGTATGGCCCAGGCTGGGAGGTCAGTGAGCACTTCCTGCCCCACGGGTTGGAGCCACTACAGGAGGCACTGCTACATCCTGAGCCCTGGCGTGGCCAGCTGGAGCAGTGCTCAACGGACCTGCGCCTTACTGTAAGGAGAGCTGCATTACATGTACTACTCATAGGCCCAGGTTAAAAGTAGTAAGCTACTGCTATATAAGGAATGTCTTTAGTAGCCTCTAGCCATTCTGTTGGTTCTGGAGGATAGGTGATCCACCTATGCATTAACTACTAATGTTCTGTTTTTAATGCTCTTTCTAAGGTTTGACAGCAATCTAACAAGTGTCCAGTCGAAAAAAGACATGGCTTGGTTATGGAAATTTGCTGGGAAACAGGCCTTTTGGATCGGTAAGGGGAACATTGCTACATTCTCTGTTCGCAAATTATCTTACAGCAGAACACAGAGTTGTATATTTTCCTGAATACTTGTTTCATATGTTTTATAGGCCTGTCAGGCAGCCCGGGACATTGGACCTGGACGGACGGCAGATCCCTGTCATTCTCCAGACTCAAAAGGGACCGAGCCCAAGAGCAGCGGCCCGAGAGTGCTGCCTCTAGATCCACGTGTGTGTTAGCCCAAAGCCAGAAAACATGGACACCCATGACCTGCACCACGGCACCAGAACGCAGATACATTTGCTCTTCGCCAGCACAGAATCACTGAAGAGGAATGTGGATTACCACACTTAAAGGGCAATACCAACACAAATATTGGCAATATTTTATTTGGGGTAGTGTGCTATAGATGTTTAACTACAGTAACTAAGCACAAGCTGAATCATTGATAGTGTCAGCTGGTTTTCCAGGGTGGTTGAAGGATACCTACTAGTTATTGCATGTCGATAGAGAGTTTATTCATCATCTGAGAATCAAAATATCACATGTAAAGGACTATCCAAGTAAAGTGAGACCCAAATATACATTAGTTATTTTATGGGGGAAAATGTCAATGTAACTACATTACCCTTCAGATAAAAGATAAGCCATATACTGTAAGTGGGTGCTATTCTAGAGGGTGGGTGGGGTTAGGAACTCAATTACTGTAGTACTACATTGTACTACATTGTACTTCAGTTCAAACACCGAAAGGTTTCAGTTAAAAAAAGATGGTCTCTGACATTATTTACAGTTTACCTTGAAGCTGCTCTGTAAATTTGTTCATAATAAAAACCTTGAATCTTCTAAAATGTGTTTTCACCATTGCTACTATTCTAACATACTCTGTGCATGTATGTGCATTACTGTTGCATTCCAAGCTTGTTTTGATGCATTCCAAACTGATTTTGAAATGAATGCAAATGTTTTAGAAAACTGTTGTGTTGTGATTTGGGACATTTTTGGATTGAATTAAAATGTTCAAACCACTTGATTAACAAAAAAAAGACAAACATTTAGGCATATCCATATAGTTATATGGGCCTTTCTCATTTACTGTGTTTGACACACACAGAACAGGTCCTCGGAACGGTTTTTCATTTGACAGTGTTTCTTCACGGCGCTTTATTTATGTGCGACAACGACGAAGGAAATATGGCGGCGGCCATGGTGCAAATGTCTTGTTTGTACCGTGGGATGCTAGCGGTCAGGGCAACTGGAATACGACCGCTCATCCCAGGTCTGGTGCCGTCGCATTTTAGAGCATTTTCTGTGAAGAAAGAGAAAGAGCCGGAACTGGAAGACAATCCATATTATAATAAATATCAGGAAAAGATAAAGAAACTACGAAAGTAAGCGCAAAGTCAAACGCTAGCAAAGATTAGTTAGCACCAGGCGAATATGCTTGTCACTGGATAATGAACAGGGAAATTAAATACCCAGGTGTAATAACCATGGGTAAGACCTGGTGACCGTTAAGTATTGCCCTACTGTGTTAACTAGCTATATATGTGTATGTTATGTAACGGTATGTATGTACAGTTGAAGTCGGAAGTTTACATACACCGTAACCAAATACATTTAAACTCAGTTTTTCACAATTCCTGACATGTAATCCTAGTAAGAATTCCCTGCCTTATGTCAGTTAGGATCACCACTTTATTTTAAGAATGTAAAATGTCAGATTAAAAGAGAGAATGATTTATTTCAACTTTTATTTCGTTACATTCCCAGTGGGTCAGACGTTTACATACACTCAATTAGTATTTGGTAGCATTGGCTTTAAACTTGTTGAACGTGGGTCAAACGTTTCAGGCCCATTCCTCCTGACAGAGCTGGTGTAACTGAGTCAGGTTTGTAGGCCTCCTTGCTCACACACGCTTTTTCAGTTCTGCCCACAAATTTTCTATGGGATTGAGGTCATGGCTTTGTGATGGCCACTCCAATATCTTGACTTTGTTGCCCTTAAGCCATTTTGCCACAACTTTGGAAGTATGCTTGGGGTCATTTTCCATTTGGAAGACCCATTTGCGACCAAGCTTTAACTTCCTGACTGATGTCTTGAGATGTTGCTTCAATATATCCACATAATTGTCCTGCCTCATGATGCCATCTATTTTGTGAAATGCACCAGTCCCTCCTGCATTAAAGCACCCCCACAACATGATGCTGCACCCCGTGCTTCATGGTTGGGATGGTGTTCTTCAGCTTGCAAGCCTCACCTTTTCTCCTCTCAACATAATGGTCATTATGGCCAAACAGTTTGTTTCATCAGAGCAGAGCACATTTATCCAAAAAGTACGATCTTTGTCCCCATGTGCAGTTGCAAACAGCAGTCTGGCTTTTTTATGACTGTTTTGGAGCAGTGGCTTCTTCCTTGCTAATGTCGATATAGGACTCGTTTTACTGTGGATATAGATACTTGGTACCGTCAGGTGTTTGGAAATTGCTCCCAAGGATGACGCAGACTTGTGGTTTTGATTTTCCCATGGTGTCAAGCAAAGAGGCACTGAGTTTGAAGGTAGGCCTTGAAATACATGCACAAGTACACCCTCAATTGACCAAATGATGTCAATTAACCTATCAGAAGCTTCTAAAGCCATGACATCATTTTCTGGAGTTTTCCAAGATGTTTAAAGGCACAGTCAACTTGGTGTATGTAAACTTCTGACCCACTTCTGACCCACTGGAATTGTGATACAGTGATAAGTGAAATAATTGCTGGCCAATCAGATTGCTCAGATGACCGAGTCTGCAGTAACGTAGCAGGCGTAAAAGAAAGCTACGGCAAAATGTATACTGTGAGATTTTAAATCAATGTCTAGAGAGAGACTGTCAACGAATACAGCAACGAGCTGCTGTTTTTATGAGTGAGTTCATTACATTAACATTTAAGTCATTTAGCAGACGCTCTTATCCAGAGCGACTTACAAGTTGGTGCATTCACCTTATGATATCCAGTGGAACAAAGTTCATGTTTAAGTTCTTACTCAGCGCCGTCAACACTTTGTATTCAACGCTTTTATAGGTTATAAAAAACATGTTCTTCCTACTTCCACTCGCGCTACAACCAACACTGCAGCTGTAATGAATGATTAGGAAAGTGTATTGATATTATTAGCGGCTTGGGTCTTTTTTAATATCAAGGAATATTTCACTTTCTCGGTTAATAGGAGTGACATGAATTTGTGCCTGAGGCAGAAATAATGCGGTGCGACTCGAGTTTCGCTATCAGCTGGAAGACGGTGCCCCTTTTTGGTCAGTGTCAGTGGAGGAAAGGGAGAGCGGGGGATGTTGAGACATGGACCCTCAGTCTGCTGCTCTCCCTCTGCTGAGACTGACCATCTGATGCAGGCACCATCAGCCCAGTAAAATAAAAAAGCAAATGATTTAAACGTATGCTCACTCAGATGTTGCTTCACAAGTAATACAGTAACGGATCTATTACTGGTGTAATCATATAGCCTACCTCAAATTTGAAATATATATATTTTTTAAATGTCCCGAACAACACTGCATTGGCAGGTAAATTCAAGCAAAGCCAGTATGCGGTGATAATGTGTTGGGCCCATAGGTTACTGCACAAACCTCATTGCAG
Organism: Salvelinus fontinalis; assembly: GCF_029448725.1. Lineage (NCBI taxonomy): Eukaryota > Metazoa > Chordata > Actinopteri > Salmoniformes > Salmonidae > Salvelinus > Salvelinus fontinalis. The sequence goes on along the minus strand of NC_074678.1, from coordinate 46,580,156 downwards.
CAGTACTGTTTTTAATTGGTTATTGTTGCATAGGCTTACATTTTTTAAGTCATGTTAATAAAAACTCAGTGCTGTAGACCTCGGCATGCATTTTGACTCCGAAAGTGATCTTGACTCAGAAAAGGTTGGTGACCACTGCTCTAGGCTGACCATAAGCTCTCAAACTCTAGGTGGCATTTTTCAACCATTAGCTTCGCCCACGACTACCTCAAAGCAAGTTTATTTATATAGCCCTTCTTAAATCAGCTGATATCTCAAAGTGCTGTACAGAAACCCAGCCTAAAACCCCAAACAGCAAGCAATGCAGGTGTAGAAGCACGGTGGCTAGGAAAAACTCCCTAGAAAGGCCAAAACCTAAGAAGAAACCTAGAGAGGAACCAGGCTATGAGGGGTGGCCAGTCCTCTTCTGGCTGTGCCGGGTGGAGATTATAACAGAACATGGCCAAGATGTTCAAATGTTCATAAATGACCAGCATGGTCAAATAATAATAATCACAGTAGTTGTCGAGGGTGCAGCAAGTCAGCACCTCAGGAGTAAATGTCAGCTGGATTTTCATAGCCGATCATTCAGAGTATCTCTACTGCTCCTGCTGTCTCTAGAGAGTTGAAAACAGCCGGTCTGGGACAGGTAGCACGTCCAGAGAACAGGTCAGGGTTCCATAGCCGCAGGCAGAACAGTTGAAACTGGAGCAGCAGCATGGCCAGGTGGACTGGGGACAGCAAGGAGTCATCATGCCAGGTAGTCCAGAGGCATGGTCTTAGGGCTTAGGTCCTCAGAAAGAGAGAATTAGAGAGAGCATACTTAAACTACACTTCCTGAGTTAGGCTTGAACACAGGCTTTTGGAGCATGATAGATAGTGACTGAGCACAGGTGGTCGCATCTGGTCTTATGTAAACAAGCGCTGTTACATGAAGATAGATATAAGCGTGTGGGAACTCTAACCCTTACCCTTTCAACGTGTGTATCAATTTAACCTTTTTGTTTTTTGAAAATGTATTCCCAACTGACATGAAAGATAAGGTACTTTTGCTTCCAAAACTGTACCGCAATCATGCGTGTCAATGTTCAGATTTAGCGTCTGGGCTCTTAACAAAACACCCCGGTACAGAAGAATCCTTCGTCCAATGACTCTTATGTGTAATGGATCTGCGTCATGATCACGGGCTACGCTGACCTGTACCTTAGTTTTGAATTTACACATTTCCTAACCAGAAGTTATTTCATTTTTTTTTAGTGCCAAACCTCAGGAGTTCAATGCTCGGCTGGAGAAGCGAATTGAAATCAAGAGGGAGCCTCTTGGACACTCTAAACAAGCAGAGTTTGTCAAAGTCATGGAGCAGGAGGTAAGTTAATACAGAACATAATTTTGTTGGGTGTAATCATAAAGCTTAAACATTGTCTGTTAGGCTACCCACCGTTGCTTTGGGGTGCGTGCATCCTCTCCCCTGTTGTAGAAGTCTTTACACTGAAAGACTGCGAGTCCATAGATGTAGCTTTGACAGCCTTCGTACCAATATGCTCTACACCAATGTAGGGAAACACTGTTTGATTGACTCCAATTTGATATGTACCAAATCTTACCTTATTTGCAGTTGGAGAAGCGTGACAAGCAGGCTGATGGTTCAGGCAGATTCACTAAAGACAAGGTGAAAATTAACAAATGCTGTCCTCGATAGCATTGTAAATTGCTGAAGAGAATGTGGAACGGCATTGATTGATACTATTGACATTATTGGATTGCATTTGTATACAGCTTTTTACAAGGTTTATGAGCCCATTACTTGTTACCCATGTATGAGGGTAACTCACCCCGTACACCTGGGTGATCCCATTAACATCTTTTTTGTTTTTGCAAAGACCCTAGGATCTATCCTCAACTTGGACTTGATCCGGGATAATTCAGGAGAAGAAATTGCAGAGGTATGGGTATTTACATATTTGGAGATTAAATGTCATATCTAGGTAAAGAACCATGTTATTTTTCATGTTCTCATAAGAGGAATGAAACATATGTTTAACTTTCATTCTCTGTTTTCAGCTGTGGGGGCAGTATTATGCCACAAAAGACACCATCAGTGCTGTCATACCAGTAAGTTTGCTATTTTGTCAGAAAACACTTTTGCCAGTAATTTGACTTGCTTTGCATAACTATTTATTGACCTTAACAAATGTTTTCTTGTAATTGCATAATTATTCCTCCATTTTAGGCTCACATTTTTGAAGTAATTTTCAACCGAGCTAAGTCGAACCCCGCGGTAAGAATCTCACTGCTCAGTGTCTATTAGAACTGTGCTGTAATATGTCAAAATATTTGATGACAATAAAGTGTGTTTGCAATGACATTGCATACAAATTGGCAAACAAATTCTTTGCCAATTTGTCTGGCATAATGACTAAAGTCAGAGCAGATGTGATTGTAACATGCAATAAAGACCACTTGGTGGCAGTATTGCTCCAATAAAGAATGCATTTTATTATTTTGAGATGTTATACTCTCGAGTTCACAATTGGAACTTGTTGGTTGATGGTCGCAAAGCAGAATGATAGTCATTTAATGTCAGATAGTTTAGTAAAGAAACAGTTGAAAATAGACAGCGGTGATGATGATTACAATCTGTGACTCCCCTATCTCCAGTTCCTGTATGCGTTACCCCAGAAGGAGGGCTATGAGTTCTTCCTGGGCCAGTGGTCAGACCACGAGCTCCATTTCACCTCCCTCATCAATGTCCAGGTATTATTCAAATATCCCAATGGATGTTAATATTCAATTACTTTCTGAGAAATAAATGTGTGTATTTTTTGTAGGGGTGAAATGCTTTGTCTAAAATGAAATAAAAGTATTTGTCTGACTTTGCTACATAGCCTACGGGGATAAACCATTACATGAATATGTTTATTAAACAGTTTTATGATTGTTTTTATGAGCGCCCCATACAAAAGACGCACTGGTATCCTACAACCGAGGTAAAGTTGTTTTTACATTCAAGACATTCAACAGACATTCGCCAAAAGCCATTTACAAATGTAAAATTCAATAACTAATTCACTGTTTGTCACAGAATCATCAAACTAGATATTATGTATTCTATAAATGTCTAGCATACTTTTAGAACATTTGTTTTGAATACAAATTCCGGTTTTGATTTTATAGAAATACATGAAATCTATAAATGCCATTTTTAAAGCTGTATAAATCAATAAATAATTATTCATTTGTCACAAACCTCAAACTAGGTATGATTGATTATGTAAATGTCTAGCATACTTTTACAACATTTGTTTTGAATACAAATTTCGGTTCAGATTTTATAGAAATACACCAAATGTATAAGATGCCTATTATAGCGGTATAAATCAATAACTAATTCACAGTTTGTCACAGAAACATCAAACTACAGTTGAAGTCGGAAGTTTACATACACTTAGGTTGGAGTCATTAAAAGTCGTTTTTCAACCACTCCACAAATGTATTGTTAACAAACTATCGTTTTGGCAAGTCGGATAGGACACAAGTAATTTTTCCAACAATTGTTTACAGACAGATTATTTCACTTATAATTCACTGTATCACATTTCCAGTGGGTCCGAAGTTTACATACACTAAGTTGACTGTGCCTTTAAACAGCTTGGAAAATTCCTGAAAGTGATGGCATGGCTTTAGAAGCTTCTGATAGGCTAATTGACATCATTTGAGTCAATTGGGGGTGTACTTGTGGATGTATTTCAAGGCCTACCTCCAAACTCAGTGCCTCTTTGCTTGACATCATGGGAAATCAAAAGAAATCAGCCAAGACCTCAGAAAAAGGATTGTAGACCTCCACAAGTCTGGTTCATTCTTGGGAGCAATTTCCAAACACCTGAACGTACCACGTTCATCTGTACAAACATGAGTACGCAAGTATAAACACCATGGGACCACGCAGCCGTCATACCGCTCAGGAAGGAGACGCGTTCTGTCTCCTAGAGATGAACGTACTTTGGTGCGAAAAGTGTAAATCAACCTTGTGAAGATACTGGAGGAAACGGGTACAAAAGTATCTATATACACAGTAAAACGAGTCCTATATCAACATAACCTGAAAGGCCGCTCAGCAAGGAAGAAGCCACTGCTCCAAAACCGCCATAAAAAAAGCCAGATTACCGTTTGCAACTGCACATGGGGACAAAGATTGTACTTTTTGGAGAAATGTCCTCTGGTCTGATGAAACAAAGCTTGGTCGCAAATGGGTCTTCCAAATGGACAATGACCCCAATCATACTTCCAAAGTTGTGGCAAAATGGCTTAAGGACAACAAAGTCAAGGTATTGGAGGGCCATCACAAGTCCCTGACCTCAATCCCATAGAAAATTTGTTGGCAGAACTGAAAAGGCGTGTGCGAGCAAGGAGGCCTACAAACCTGACTCAGTTACACCAGCTCTGTCAGGAGGAATGGGTCAAAATTCACCCAACTTATTGTGGGAAGCTTGTGGAAGGGTACCCAAAATTTTGACCCAAGTTAAACAATTTAAAGGCAATGCTACCAAATACTAATTGAGTGTATGTAAACTTCTGACCCACTGGGAATGTAATGAAAGAAATAAAATCTGAAATAAATCATTCTCTCTACTATTATTCTGACAAAACAAAACATGAATCTAGGACATTAAAACACTGGCATAATTATCAACAACATCCATTCACTTAAAATATGTCTTAAAGTATAAATACCCTTCTATATATACACACACACACACACACACACACACACACACACACACACAGTATATACGTACACTACCGTTTAAAAGTTTGGGGTCACTTGGAAATGTCCTTGTTTTTGAAAGAAAATATATATTTTTTGTCCATCAAAATAACATCAAATTGATCAGAAGTACAGTGTAGACATTAATGTTGTAAATGACTATTGCAGCTGGAAACAACTGATTTTTAATGATTTATCTACATAGGCGTACAGAGGCCCATTATCAGCAACCATCACTCCTGTGTTCTAATGGCATGTTAGCTAATCCAAGTTTATAATTTTAAAAGGCTAATTGATCATTAGAAACTCCCCTGGAATTTTCACTCAATACAAAACTTGTTAAAGGTTGCTAGACTTTTACAGAATAAATCATATGAAGTTTGATGTTTCTGTGACAGTGAATTAGTTATTGATTTATACTGCTTTAAATGGCATCTTATAGATTTTCTGTATTTATATCAAATCTAAACTGGAATTCTTATTCAAAACAAAGATTGTGAAAGTATGCTAGACATTTATAGAAAAAAACATATCTATTTTTATGTTTCTGTGACAATCAATTCATTAGTTATTGATTTTTACCATTTTAAATGGCTTCTGGCGAATGTCTGTTGAATGTGTGAATATAAAACCATCTTTACCTCGGTTATCCTACACACGTTTCACACTTGTTGTTATTGTCAGTCAATCAAAGCGGTGTTTCCCCCAAACACATTTCTTCTTTAAAACACATGTATTTCAACTATCCGGATATCCGAAAGAAAAAAGAACATGATATTCAAATAGATAGTATAGATCAGGACTCTCAACCCTGTTCCTGGAGAGCTACAGTCCTGTAGGTTTTCACTCCAACCCTAATCTACCACAGGATGGTATCTCTCCAGGAACAGGGTTGGAGACCCCTGGTATAAATGATATACTACTATATTGTATAACACATGATGTTTTCCTGACCCTCTCCACAGACCATGGGAGAGCACGCCCCCAGTCAGTTGATCCTCTACCACTACTCAGACTTGCAGGAGGATAAGGGTGTAGTGCTCATGACTGCTGAGATGGATCCTAAGTTTATGGTAAGTTGTTTCTAACAAGCCACCGTACATGGTGCAATGCAGTTCCGCTTGATCATAAAGATGTTGAAGTCAGTGTTTGAAATCAGCAGCAGAAGAATCCAATTATGCATATGCTCCACGTGCAACTTAACCGTTACCCATACAGTCTAATCAGACGTGTATACAAACAGCACATTAATAAATTATACCAACAACTGTGCTGTGTGAGATGGTAATTGGTCAAGTATTTGTACTGTAGATTCCAATGTCATTTTACCTATGGTATTTTGTTTGCTTATTACACAGTAGTCATCATATATAGCTTAGCTATTTGTTGTGGTCTAAGTAGAGGAAAGCTTTTAACGAAACACTCTTTTGCAGACCGTACATCTGGCTCAGTGCTTGGCCAATCAGGTGCAGCTGTTCTACGGAACCCAGCGGCAGGAGACCTTCCGATTGGTGGAGACCTTTAACCACAAACCAGCCGACTTCAAACACATGGCAGTGATCGCTGAGTTGGAACAGAGCGGCATCAATCCTGCACTCACCTCTGGAAACTAGATCTAAGAGTTGTCGGACTGTAAAATGATGCTCCAATTCACCACAGGATTGGAATCGCCAGAGGACGTGGTCATTCGTTTGGAGCCTCTTGCGTTTGTGGGGGATAATGGATGAAGTCTGTTGCTTGGGACTTATGACCAGGTTGAGCAGATTCATCAGTCAAAATGTATGCTAAATTCCTGGGCATAGATGATGTAATGAATCAGTGTTATTTAATCTTATCAAAGCCTTAAATGTTCTTCCTCACCTCGTCCCTGTCAATCTTACAGTTGCACTTGACAGTAGTCTCATCTTCCATTTTTAGGGCCTAGGTTACATCCCAAAAGGCACCCTATTCCTTAAAGAGTGCATTGAATTTAACCAGAGCCTTATGAGCCCAGGTCAAGGGTAGTGCACTAAAAAAACAGACTAGGGTGCCATTTGGGACGCTGTCCCAGTGTTTTATGTTTTCCCATCGAAATATGCTTGTTATTTTTGTGTACAATAACTGCAGGAATTTTGCTTTCAAAACATAAGGGACTGTACAATGAGATTGTGTACATACCTATCTAGCTTTGTGGTTGACACATGGATGAACTGTGTAATACAGTAAAAAGAAATGGTTAGACAATTTGCCTCCTTTCTTTTATTATACTGGTACTACATGGTTACATAGTTGTTACTTGAGCGATCACTAGTGGTCACATGTTATTCACCTGTTGCGCTCTTTATACCTTGTAATCAATTAGAGGTATTGACAATACCATACTGTCCAAGCGGGGTATTCATAACATGCAAATGTTGTACGGTTATGACAATGCAGATATGATTTTCTGGTTGTGTACTTTGCACAATCAAGGTAAACAACATTGTGAAGTGATTTACTGCAACTCAGACCAGTATAAATGTATAGCTATGTTTTTACTGGTAGCCTGCCTATTTCATGTAAGCTAATATAATCAAAACCGTGCTATTTCCTGTAATTCCGTTATGTGGTCTGATAGGCGTCTGTTCGTACAGAGGAGTGCCGGTCTACACATTTGCTCCATTCCATTCACAGGAGTTTATCTTTACGATGACTTTTTCTTTACATAAGGAGGTACCGACACTAATGCTAATTGTCCTCCCTCTGCAGAATGACTGCCGAAAATGGTTATGACGGTGAAGTGTAGAGCAGGGTTCTCCACTGGCGGTGGTTTTATTTGCCCCCACCCCCCAAGTTTGAGGAAAAATAAAAAAATATGTTGAATTTTCATTGTTGGACATAAAATAATTTAAAAACACCAGGAATAAGCTCCAAATGATTCGACCCCCATCACATGATTTGATAAGCTACAGATCAAGACAGAAGCCGATTCATATAGATAATCAAGAAGTGTTTTGCCAACGAGTTGACTTGTCAGGTGCATACAGCGCAGTTCAGTCGCGGAACCAACGAAAGGAGAACGGCGAGAAAACAACCACACAGAGAAGATTTAGAGGTAAGAAACATTTAATGTCTTGGTATTTTACCGGTTATCCGTATACTTTTAGAATTACAGCAATAACTATGGGTCGTAGTCTGACAGCAGTACCATATGACCAAAGACAAACGTCGAATTAGCCTATGTATTTGCACCTGTGCCTTAATCGTAACGATGGCAGCAGTTCGATGATGGTTTCACAAGCCTACTGTATACAGACATGGATGTCTATGGTTTCTCTGAATGAAGATGCCATCTCATAAATGTTGCACTTAGTTATAGCTTTAGTCGTACGTTTTGAATAGCCTGTGTGTGTTTTGAATAACGGGCCACACCTGCGGTTTAAACCTGTTTTCAGTGCCAAGCATTTGCACTGACCATCCATTTAGCCTACATACATAACGTCAGTCGACTATCACATGAAAAATGCACTAGCACATGTCTAGACATCACTGTCTGATAATATATCCAGTTAACAGTATTGCATATTAAAACCCCTTTTTATTCATTATATAATATATAGGCTATCATAATAAAGGTACAATGCAACATTCATTTTTTTCCCATGTCATGACATTTCTGAGAAATCTGTTCGAGAAGATGCCCCAACAGATAATCAAGATGGTAGAAATGTGGAGATTATAGCCCGACTATAATAGTCCTGAAACCATGGTTTCCTCTGCAAAGGCATTCATTCTTGAGTGAACACTTCCCTCCAACTCCTTTTGACTCATCCACCCATCTGTCTGCACACATGATCAATGCTCCAATGCTCCACAGATGGCGAAGGCAGACCAGCGCTTTGGGCAGAGAGATGGCTCCGACCAGAACTTTGACTACATGTTCAAGCTCCTCATCATTGGCAACAGCAGCGTGGGCAAGACCAGCTTTCTGTTCCGATACGCCGACGACTCGTTCAGCAACTCTTTCGTCAGCACGGTGGGCATCGACTTCAAAGTCAAGACCGTCTACAGGAACGAAAAGAGGGTCAAGCTCCAGATATGGGTGAGTAGTTGCAGTTGCTTCTGTGCCATTCAACCCAATCTATTCTCTAGCCTGGGCGCCATGCTGTTTGTGCCACCATGCCTCTCCTTGTCATGCCAAACATAACAATGAGTGACAAGGAGTTGACGTTACAGCACAAACAGATCACGCTATATATTCTCACCGGATGGAATTTGAAGATACTCTAATGCTATTCCATTCTATATCTACGCCACTACGAATGTGCCATGTGGTGGCGCAGGTGTCGTTCAAGCTGTCGTTTGTTTGTCACCTGTTTGCGGACGGTCAGTGGGCTTGATAAGACCGCACAGGAGGTAATGATCCTGTTCCAGTCAACCCAGGGCCACTCTATATTGTCAGTCTACATAAACTGTAGTTACATGCTGAAAGTCCACTGCTCAAGACACAGTGCTTGAGTGCACCGTGCATAAGGACTATAATCATTATGCGCCAATACACACAGGATACGTAATCATGTTATTATGTGCATGATGATTACATTTTGTCCTTTTCCGGGTACGCTTTGTTGATCCACTTAGCGTGTTTCTTTGGCTCGAGCTCCACGTTCACAGTCGCACCCAGTCCTTGTGACTGTCTACAGCCGTGACGATGTCATTACTGTGCTACAGATAAATGAAATAAGCAGACAGTCATCCGCAACGCACACGGACACACAGATGAGTCAATCAAACACACATCCGCCCTGTCTGTCGGATGTCTCAATTGTAATGCTTCAGGCTCGGACAATCTTTCTCCTGCAGGCCCAGGGAGAGAAAAAAAGAGGCAACAGAAGCTTCTGGTGAGCCTGCATCATCAGGCGATGATGGTTGTCATGGCAGCAGCTCTTCACACTACTCCCCAACAACGAGATCCTGCAGGCAATTATAGTGGCCCCTTAGGGTGAGCGGGTAGAACCCACGGAGAGTACACAGGGACTGATGGGGGGGGGGGGGGTGGTACAGAAGTGGGGGTCTAGGCAGACAACACTGGCAGAGTAAATTATAATTTGTGATAAGCAGAGAGTGGTAATCAGCGCAGATTGATCCCGTCTTTAAATGCCTGGCTGGAGGTGTAAAAATAGAAGGCAGTGCACTCACACTGTGCACTCAAAACAGCTGCTGCGCTATTGATGTTTGCAGCAGCAACAACAATCTAGCAAAAAGCTACAGTAATAACACTTGCTTTGTGATAGCAGATAGCGAGCTCCACTAAAGATGGTTTAATGAACCAATAGAATTGACCAAAACTGCAAGCCCCACTCATCTGGCACTCCAGGCAGGCTAGAGCAAACGGTCAAAGTATTTGAAAGATTTCAAATAGTATTTTGAACCCAGGTCTGGTGGAAGGTGGCCACACATCCAGACAAATGTGTGATTGCGAAGTGGGATGCGGCCTGCTGCAAGTTGTTTTACTTTCTCGGGGGTAAATGTGTGGTTGTTAAGGTTACCGTATGCTTGCTTCCCAGTCAGTTCGCTCATATGTTGTGACGTTTTGGTTTTCGGCAAATCCTTCCCGAAGGAACTGTATGTGAAAATCCCCATTAATTACATGAGGACAAAGTGCTGGGCTGTTTCCTACATGTTTCTGCTTATGTGCATTTGCCACACGAATGAACAGAGAGGCAGTGAAATGGCAACAAATCAGCATTAGTGCAAAACAAGCTTTCCATATTTAGATGGGAAGAAGAAACCCCACAGCCAATTCCATTCTGAAATAGTTCCATTTGTAAAGATGGAAGCGCCCATCGGGACTATGAGATATTGACGCCTCTGAAAGTCACTTTAAGATTTAGACGAGGGGAGATCAGTGGACATGTCTTTGGGATCAATATATGGGTTAGATTGAGTCTTTGAGTGGCTTATTATGATTAGGGAGATGTTTGTGTAGGAACCTGGTCCCAGGTCTGTATTTTGTTGTGTTGGTTGTATGACCATAGGAGTTGGCTATATATCACAAATATCACCCACTTACACATTCAAACCTCTCCTTCCCTTACAGTTAAATAGCCAGGACACAGATGATGTCAATTGGTCAGAAGCATCAGATGCCGTGTGTGGGTCTTTCTATAAACTAGTGAGCATTTCCTAATTAGGACAGCTTGTTACAGAGTTCTCTCATCATGCCTGTACACAAACATGCACTGTAGGTCCTACGACAAGTTGAAAACACACTCGCACCAAAGATAGAGAGACACGACCCTCCAACACCATTCTGTTTCACAAGGCAACCAGAAAGAAGGAGCTGGCTGTCGTTGGCTACCCCTCCAACCCTCTACGCCCTCAGTTTGAGAGGCTTCCCTCTGGCCGGCGCTTCAGAATGCCCATGGCCAAGAAGAACGTGTTCAAACGTTCATTCGTTCCTTGTGCTGTTGGACTACTAAATGCAAAGTCAGTTGAATCGGTATATGTACTTATCTATCTAGTGCAGTTGGGCCAGTGGTCGTTTGTGAGGGAATGTATTCATGTCCTCTATGTTGTTAGTGGATGCAACATGATGGACTGACTGGTTTAAATGTGTATGATGTGAGAATGTATGTGTGTGTGATTCGTTTAATGGAAGTTGATGCCAAAGAAAAATGTCCATCCTGGATGGACAATAAAGTTTATTCTATTATATAGGTCTTTTTTTTATTTATTTTTTTACCTATGTTTAACCCTTTGTCATGGTTGGTGTCTTGGCGGAGTTGTCCAAAATCGTGTGACATAATACATTACTTTTCTGTCTTTGCATTTATGGCAGTTTAAGTTGTTGTACTATCATATATTAAGCATTAATCAGTTAAATTATGGCTCATTCGTCACCCCTCCTCTCCCCTGTAACTATTCGTCAGGTTGTTGCTATAAATGAGAATGTGTTCTCAGTCAACTTACCTGGAAAAATAAAAAATAATTATATATACTGTATATATATACGGTACTGATACATTGAACTTGAACCCTGTAAGAATCCTGGATCTAGATCTCGGAAATGCAGTGTAACTATATAACATTTCTTGTCTTCTCATGTTAGGGGGTGAAAACACTTTTCATGGGCACACAAAGACAAAATAATACATGTGATTACAAAATCAAATGCTAACCTAAAGAGTCGCCTTACCTTGATACTTAAAACCTAAATCGATACTATCATTAAGGTGGTTCTTCAATAATTATGCATAATACTTGTTGGTATCCAGCGGCTTAGTTACGCAGTGACATCGTCATCTGATCCAGGAAGGATTTTTCCGAATGACAGTCAAGTGACGAACAGCTGTTGTGATAGATAGCGCGTGCCATGCATCAACAGCCCAAGTGCTGGAAAAAAAAGGTGTTCATGAGGAATGTGCAGAATATTTTGTTGTCTCATGCGTTACGCCGGTGAGACAGTTGTCTGGATCCAATATCTTTAGCGAATTGATGTTGATCATCTGTTGTTGTCTGCTTGATTTACAGCAGGGTCTCATTAGATTTAACAGAGAAAGCATCAAAGTAATGTGTTCATGTTTTCATAGGTTTTTGTGCCTCGGTTTGGACACCCAGTCTACTGTGCGCAGTTGTGTAGGATAGACTATTGTGCAACACCCAGCGCTATTCCTATGAATTATTCTGGATATAATGGCTAAAATTGACATAGCCTAGTGGGCTTATTCACAATATGATCTGGTAATGAAATAAAATGACAAATACATTTTGTTTTCCATGTTACACCTGCAATTTTAAACAATACAAGGGGCTTGAAGTAGCGTACTTGAACTTGAATTTGGAGCGTATAAATTAAAGTACTGGAATTGGCCTAATTTCCTCAATTTGGTGCTTGAAAAAGGCCTAATAATTATTGTAGTCAATTTCTCCGGATCAGTGATTGACTTTTTGATCCGATTATGTGAGAGATGTGGCCACTTTCGTGTGTTTCCCGCCGCTTCAATTGAAGGGTGTTGCGCTACTCTTGTGGTAATTATGAGGACGACAACATCTGATGCTGGCTTAAATTTGTCTTTCCATGCACATTTTTCCGTTTTAAAAAAGAACCTGGTTTCTGGTTACTTTCTCATCATGAAAATAGCAATGGTGAGATTCAAATGGTGAGATTAATGCTACCGTTATTCATGGTTTTATTATGTGTGCTTGCATCGGCCACATAGGCTGCAGAAAAATCTATTTAGTCAGGCAATGTCCACATTTTTCTCACATTTTTTAGAATGTAATAATAATTTGAAATATCAATGCATTGGCAAGGCCTAAAAAATTTAATATTCATAAAGTGGCCTACTTTATTTATTTATTTTTTATACTTTTTGCATGCTTTTTGGGGGGAGGTGGGGTTCTATATTAGGCCCTATAAATACAATTATATAAATTATACAATTGTATAACACTGAGGTTCTTGAAAATGACATTTACGTGCTTGAAAAAGTCCCTTCAAGTAATTGAATTTGACTTCCCAAATGCCTGTATGAACCTTGTGTAACAGTATAACTTTAAACCATCCCCTCGCCCCGACACGGGCGCGAACCAGGGACCCTCTGCACACATCAACAACAGTCACCCACGAAGCAGCGTTACCCATCGCTCCACAAAAGCCACGGCCCTTGCAGAGCAAGGGGCAACCCTACTTAATGTCTCAGAGCAAGTGACGTAACTGATTGAAATGCTACTAGCGCGTACCCGCTAACTAGCTAGCCATTTCACATCCGTTACACTCACCCCCCTTTCAACCTCCTCTTTTTCCGCAGCAACCAGTGATCCGGGTCAACAGCATCAATGTAACAGTATAACTTTAAACCGTCCCCTCGCCCCGACACGGGCGCGAACCAGGGACCCTCTGCACACATCGACAACGGTCGCCCACGAAGCACGGTCGTTACCCATCGCTCCACAAAAGCCGCGGCCCTTGCAGAGCAAGGGGCAACCCTACTTAATGTCTCAGAGCAAGTGACGTAACTGATTGAAATGCTACTAGCGCGTACCCGCTAACTAGCTAGCCATTTCACATCCGTTACACTTGCTTAAAGGATCTCGGACTATAAGTGGAGTTATGGGTGAATTTGCCAATATTCACTTTTATTCCTCTACGTACACTTGTGGAATATCATGAGAATCATTTTTAATTTTTGATTCAAACCATTTTGAAATGTTCATCTCAATGTCACACATTGGCCCCATTATTTATAGATTACATGGACAAGAGGGCGGATGATCCAAGAACAGCACTCCTACTCTGAGATGCTTGATACACCCCCCCCCCCCCCCTCGTTAGCAGGCCGACCACATGTACTCTGATCTTTAATTAAATGATAAGTGGCAAGCCGAGAGCTCAAGCTTCTGTAGTAAGTGTGAAATCGCAACTTCCACACATTTCACATGTGCCATTGGTTGCAGTGGAGGCTAGCGGGAGGAGCTATAGAATGATGGGCTCATTGTAATGGCTGGAATGGAATTCATGGTAGAGAGTCAAATGTGGTTTCCATATGATTGTTGTGTTTATTACCGTTCCATTGATTCCATTCCAGTCATTACAATGAGCCCGTCCTCATATAGCTCCTCCCACCAGCCTCCACTGATTGGTCGAGGTGAGAAAGGCTTGATCTGTAATTTTCAACATCCCAGTCGTTCTCCTGGTATTTCACAGATGCATTGTGTGTCATGTGATTTTGCCCAGGCAACAGTTCCTCACAGAGAGGTATACTGTAAGCTTAGATTTGGAAGATACGAGATAAGCATATTGCAGTCACTTTCCATCCAAGCCTCCCTTTTTCCTCAACTCCTGCTAAGATGTCTTAATCTCCCCTAGCCATAATCAGTGTTTCTGTCAGAGATCTGTCTCCCGATGCAAACAATGATGCTAATGCCAGTATCTGTGCCTTTCATATACACAGGAAATGTAAAGGTAACTGCCAAAATAATGGAAACACTTGAGTAAATGAGGGATACAAAGTATATTGAAAGCAGTTGCTTCCTGAGTTAATTCAGAAATGAACATTCCATCATGCTTAGGGTCATGTATAAAAATGCTGGGCACGAGTTGTCACTGAATGGTTTGATGAGCATGAAAACGATGTAAACCATACGCCTCGGCTGTTTTAGTCACCAGATCTCAACCCAATTAAACACGTATGGGAGATTCTGGATCGGCGCCTGAGACAGCGTTTTCCATCACCACCAACAAAACACCAAATTATGTAATTTCTTGTGGAAGAATGGGGTCGCCTTACTTCACTAGAGTTCCTGACACTTGTAGATTGTATTCCAAGGTGTATTGAAGCTGCTCTGGCATATGATGGCCCAACACCCTATTAAGACACTTTATGTCTGTTTCTTTATTTTTGGCAGACCTGTAGAAGGCTATGGAACTGGGAATTTGTGTTAGCAAATGGCTTATTTCTAACATGCAATTTTCTCTGGTAGACAGTGGTTCTTTAACATAGCACAGGGTCCTATTCATTAGTGAACACCCTGTTTCAGCCTGTTTGCTTCCGTTTGGTTCCTAGTGAACACGACTCATGTAAAACGTTCTTCTATCATATGATGATATATCAATGGTAGTAACAATACGTACGTATGCCTGTCCCCTAGGATACAGCAGGACAGGAGAGGTACAGGACTATCACCACCGCCTACTACCGTGGAGCAATGGGTTTCATCCTCATGTATGACATCTGCAACGAAGAGTCCTTCAACGCTGTACAGGACTGGTGAGTGGTCTAAGACACCAGGGCTGCATCTCAATACTTGAAAATGGCTTCCTTTGCTGATCGCCTCCTTTCATTACTCACCACTAGTGAAAAGACACTGATTGGAGAAACTTGGTGTGTGTGTGTGTGTGTGTGTGTGTGTGTGTGTGTGTGTGTGTGTGTGTGTGTGTGTGTGTGTGTGTGTGTGTGTGTGTGTGTGTGTGTGTGTGTGTGTGTGTGTGTGTGAGCCTGTGTGTGTGTGTGAGCCTGTGTGTGTGTGTGTGTGTGTGTGTGTGTGTGTGTGTGTGTGTGTGTGTGTGTGTGTGTGTGTGTGTGTGTGTGTGTGTGAGCCTGTGTGTGTGTGTGAGCGTGTGTGTGTGTGTGTGTGTGTGTGTGTGAGCCTGTGTGTGTGTGTGAGCCTGTGTGTGTGTGTGAGCCTGTGTGTGTGTGTGAGCCTGTGTGTGTGTGTGTGTGTGTGTGTGTGTGTGAGCCTGTGTGTGTGTGTATGTGTGCGACTGTGTGTGTGTTTCAGGGCTACCCAGATAAAAACCTACTCGTGGGATAACGCTCAGGTCATCATGGTGGGTAACAAGTGTGACATGGACGAGGAGAGGGTAGTGCCCGCAGAGAAGGGCAAGCACTTGGCTGACCAATTAGGTGAGTTAATTGGTGGTGTTAATTGCCTTAAATTGCACTCTGAACTACCATACTGTCATCCAGCTTCTGTAATATCTGGCATGCCTGTGGGTGCGTTAGCCACGTTTTCCTGTTTTGCATGAAATTTGAATTAAAACCACACTGACGCATTGAGGTGGTGAACAAATGGCGTCTACTCTAGTCAAGTTGGTAAAACCCTGTAAAGACTTATCCCCAAGGGCTGTATAAGCAAATCCGCATAAGTTCTTCCTATAGATGTTACTAGCAGTGCTCTAGTCTTGTCAAGAGTTGGCATGCAAACCAGTCTACACATTTAATGTCTATAATGTGTCATGTCTGTGCCTTGCAACCCCATGTTGTGAAGGCATGCTAATCCCTGCTAGCTGTTTCATTCAGTCATCTTCCTGAGACCTACTGTCACTCCTGGAGCACTATGCTAGCTTCTTGCATTAAACGTTAGTACAGTTGGCTAAAGTGTGACTACTGTTTACGAGTATCTTATTGAATCTTAAAGCGTGTTGGTACATGGAACACACAGCATGGTACACTTGCATAATATCCAGTGTGCTGTGTACTCATCTAGCTCTGGTCCAGGGCGTTAGTACTCGTTCCTCTACTAACTTGGTAGAGGAATACGCACTAACGCCCTGGACCAGCGCTATGTACTCACCAGGCTGTATGTACTCGTCCTGCTTGTCTGCAGGGTTCGAGTACTACGAGGCCAGCGCCAAGGAGAACATTAACGTCCGCCAGGTGTTTGAGCGGCTGGTCGACATCATCTGCGTCAAGATGTCCGAACGAGTGGACGTGGAGCCGCCCATGGCCCCCAGCATCAAGACCACAAGGCTCACCGACAAGCCCGCCCAGCTACCTCAGAAGTGCACCTGTGCCTGACTCACACTTATAGGGCCGAGTCAAGCCATGCCGAGCCGTGCTGGGCTGGCCTGGATCCACCGTAGTTGCTGGGACCGTGCTGCAAAGGACAATGTGAAAAGAAAATGTTCAGAACAGTGCAGTTCGAGCCGGCCCTATAGTGTGAAATAGGTAATACTGATTTGGTCACCCAGTTCTCCCCTAATACACTTGCCATTCCACTACTGGTCTTTTCCTATTCTCTGTTATTAAGCTATTACAAGTTCCACCAACCTCTTTCCAAAGGTAGCTCTCCATACAATATATTTCATGACTGCAAGCTCCCAATAACTACTACTACTACGATTACTTTTCTTTAGCATTACATATCTTTTTCACCCCTATAGCTTTGACCTCCAGCTGGTTCAGAGGTCAGAGAACCTTAAGCAGGGTTATACAGGTAAGCACAGCACTGCCTCTCTCCTCCTCCAAAACAAAAGTGGCTTCACCACCGCACAAAGAAACACACACAGCTGTTCACGTTACGAGTTTACACGGGTGAGGAGATAAGCCTCGATAGCTGCAGAAGTTCCCGGGTCATTTTGTCTCGTGCTCTTGACCGTCCTACTAGCGTTTCGCAAGCACATAAGCTAAGACAAACGAACGCAATCTGCCCCGTTCATTTTTCATTCTCAACGATATGAAGGGAGTAATAACACTGATAAAACGAAACAAGATGGCCAATACGTCTTGCACCACCAACACTAAGCCAATGCCATGTTCAGGGTGTTCTGACATTCTGAGGGACTATAACGTTCTAGAATAAAGATGTTCATTGAAGAGCACACCCTTTTCCCTCCTTACCCTTCAGCTAATATAATCTTGTAGCCGTCATGTAAGCCATGTTTACAATGTTTATTTCATGAACGTGTGCGTTTTAGAAAGCAAAGCATATACTGTATAATTGAGTGTTCAGTTGTAACGGTTTTATTAGTGTTTGATGTATCTTGGGCAGATGTGAAATCTTTAAATCATGTAATGTCAACTGAGACACATCGAAATACTTTGTGAAATGGGATAAAATCTG
Source organism: Salvelinus fontinalis (assembly GCF_029448725.1). Classification (NCBI taxonomy): domain Eukaryota; kingdom Metazoa; phylum Chordata; class Actinopteri; order Salmoniformes; family Salmonidae; genus Salvelinus; species Salvelinus fontinalis. The sequence goes on along the minus strand of NC_074678.1, from coordinate 46,562,107 downwards.
AAAATATTGAATAAATGTGTTTGAAAAATGATGGATTATAACCTAATGATGACAATGTGAAACATACTTTGCCAAATCTTTATGTATCGCATAGTAGCACGTTTTTATGTGTAACTTCCCACCATGTGTATTTTCAGTTTTTTATTGAATTGCTAGATTTGCAATAATGCTGACAATGTCTTAATATAATTATTTTCTAAGTAAATTAGTAAATTATAGAGTTAGAATCTATAATGGTGTTGCTGAATTTATTTTTATGCTGTATCATGGGAAGAAATATAGACCATTTATGTAAACGTGTTACAGTAAACTCCTTGAACAAATGGGAGAAAAGCACAAAGTGATTGTACAAAATATTGTGAATGTTTGTATATTATAGGTAGATGCAATTTAGTATATTAAAGCACAAATCTTTACTTGAATTCCTTCATTTTATTTATGGGCTATTGAAGTCTGTAATATTGGTTAAAAAAATATACAACTCTGATCTAATTAAGCAATAAGGCACGAGGGGTTGTGGTATATGGCCAATATACCACAGCTAAGGGCTTTTCTTAAGCACGACGCAACGCGGAGTGCCTGGACACAGCCCTTAGCCGTGGTGTATTGGCCATGTACCACAAACCCCTGAGGTGCCTTATTGCTATTATAAACTGGTTACCAACGTAATTAGAGCAGTAAAAATAAATGTTTTGTCATATCCGTGGTATACGGTCTGATATACCAGCCAATCAGCATTCAGAGCTCGAACCACCCAGTTTATAATAGACCGTATATCACAGGTATGACAAAACTTTTATTTTTACTGCTCTAATTCAAATCTAATCAAATTTTATTTGTCACATACACATGGTTAGAAGATGTTATTGCGAGTGTAGCGAAATGCTTGTGCTTCTAGTCTGACAGTGCAGCAATATCTAACAAGTAATCTAACAATTCCACAAAAACGACCAAATACACACAAATCTAAGTAAAGGAATGGAATAAGAATATTTCCATATAAATATATGGATGAGAAAAAAAATTTTTTGGCTGTATGTAATAACACTTAAGATTTTCTGGGCTAACAATGTAAGAAATAATACATAAAAAAACAAAATACTGAAATGTTTCCTAAGGACGAGAAGCGAGGTGGCCCTCTGTCTGTGCCACGTTGGTAACCAGTTTAAAATAGCAATAAGGCACCTCGGGGGTTTGTGCTATATGGCCAATATACCACGGCTAAGGTCTGTATCCAGGCACTCCCCGTTGCATCCTGCAATAGAACAGCCCTTAGTCGTGGTATATTGGCAATATACCACACCTCCTTGGGTCTTAAATATGCCACGGCTGTCAGCCAATCAGAATTCAGGACTCAAACCACCCAGTTTATACATGTATTTATTTAATGACAGGATCATAGAATTAGAAGGAATCATTCTAATTATATGGACAGAATCATCACAATAGAATTCTTATTCTTAGGACCGAATCATCACTGTTATTTCAGATTTTTGTTCTGATTGTCAGACAGACAAAGATCAATGTCAAGCGGGTGAAGTGACATTTTTCTTGTCTATTTCAATTAACCCCGTCATATCACACCTGAAAAATAATCATGAATTGGTGGTGTTGTGGAAAATTGTGGTGAGTATATTTCAGGGGCATATCGCGGATCAATCATGCACTTGGATGAAATCCGTTCATGCAATGTCTGAGATAATCCCATCCAGAGTATGTGAAGATTTGTGAAAACGCGTACACACACACACACACACTTCACCTGCGTATAATTCTGCTCAACCGTGTGTCCTTTTTTCTTCGCTGAAATGTTTTGCACCAGTCTAACAAGCAAGCATTACTGTATGTCGTAAAATATATTTTCTGTTTGAAGCAATCAGATTTTCCGTTGTTGCTCTGTGCGTTGTTCCCAGCGAATCATATCGCGGCATGCACACGATTGGGTAGTGGGTTAGGTTGTCGAGACTAGTGCTAGATAACTTTCATTATTTAGAAATAAAAGGTAAGTACATTTACAAATGCTGTGCATAATAGGCAATATTTGATGTTTTTATTAGCTAGTGGTATTGTGTTATACACGTTGACACAGGGCAGTTTTTGTATTCACAATCCGACATTTCAATGGCGCTTTGGCTGCTATCGATAGCCGGATGGGATTACTGAAAGTCGTCATGCTAGCTAAATCTTAGCTAGCTAGCGCCCGCTGTCTGCAATTTTGTATTTGTTTTCTTTTTTTGCAATTTTTGTTTTGACTGATGACCTGAATTGACAGTGACGTAGCTAGCTAGAAAGTAACAGACCCTGGCTGTTGATACCCCTTTTCTATGCATACGTGACACTGAACTAATGTGTCTTATCCGTTTCATCATGCCAGCGTATGGTACTAACGTTTTACGTTAGCTAGCTATCTTCCGAATCTTCCACTGCTCTTTGACCGTGAACATTGTTAGCTAAGGTAGCTAGCTATTCAGCCAGGGCACGATGTAGCCACAAACACAAGCCAGTGTAACAACATAATTGCTGATCTTGTTTAGCTACAATGTGATTAGTCTGGCCACCACATTTCAGCATCAGACCTGCTAGCTAACTACTGTCACAGTTACCTCCTGATTCCCACCTGCCCCTATCTATTAGATCTGAAGGGGTTGGAAAGGTGTAGGCAATGTGGCGAACCCCCCCCCCCCCCCCCCCCCCCCTTAAAATCCCTTAAACCGGTCTGATACTCTCAGATCTATAGGAATGAGTGGGTGGGGGGCTAAGGGTTGATTTCGGGTGCTTGCTCAATTTCACACATTCTTGACTCTTTATGCTCAAATGCTGCACTATCTGAGGGTTTTCATGTTGTGCAATTACAGTGAGAAACCTGCAGCTCCTGAGAGAATGCCTCAGACGAGTAAAGTGAATAGTTCTGCAGCAGGCGGCCCTGGGCAGGTGTCTGCACCAGACCACGGTGAGCCGCCGCCACCCCAAGCCGAGCCCAGGGACCTGGCTGCGGGGGATGGAGGGGTAGGAGGTGACGAAGACCAGGGAGACCTCCAGATCAACAAGTCACCCAGCGATCCTAAGAAGTACAGGTAAGATCAACTTGAAATAAAGAACATTTCTAAATTCAGATATAGCCGCGTAACCTCTCTTGGATAAATCTACGTAAACATACTGGTATGGACCCAGAACTTAATTGAGCAGCTGACCAATTACGCAATATTAGTTCTGGGTTAATCGAGATTAATAGCTGCATCATCAGAGTGCGTGCGAATTTCTCTACCCGTCCCAGGTTGTGATGTTGTCAGTTTCACTGAAGTAGAACTGGCTTATCATATTCATTTATTTTACTCGCTCTGAAGGTATATCGAGCTGACCAATGGCCTGAGAGTTCTCCTCATCTCAGACTTTAGCGGGGCAGACGGCAAGGACGCCTGCAGAGAGGAGGAGGAGGAGGAAGAGGATGGAGCATCAGGAGGTGGAGAGGAAGCGGAAGAAGAGGGGGATTCAGGGGAGGGCACAGAAGAGGAGGACGAGGATGCGGAAGAAGAGCACGACAGTGACTTTGAGGAGCTAGATGAGGAGCAAGAAGGGAAACCGAAGAAGGGGAGTTCAGAGAAACAGGTAGGTTTCCCTATAGCACAATACTAGGCTAATTCTTTCAGATGACTGATCCAACAGCTCACAGAGGGAGCATAGCCACAAGGGTGCTATGCAATCAGCTAGTTCACTCTAGGGATAGTGTGATAAAGTGTGGGGACTGATGGAATTTATAAACTGAAAAGTTGTGCGTTCGTGCATGTTCGTGCATGATGTGTGTTTTTTAATGTGTGTACTCATCCCTCCCGTGTCTCCCAGTCTGCAGCTGCTCTCTGTATCAGTGTGGGGAGCTTCAGTGACCCGGAGGACCTTCCAGGCCTGGCCCATTTCCTTGAGCACAGTGAGTGCTTTTAACAGAGGACCTTATGTACTGTAGCGCTACAGAAGATGATGCACATTCTCAATCTAACACTGCATTGGAACACTACCTCTAAACAAAACGTCTGTCTGTCTGTCTTTCTCTCTATTTCTTTACTTGGTCTTCCCTCTAATCTCTTGACTCTCTCTTTTTGCACTCTCTCTCGCTCCCTCACTCTTTTCCGCTCTTCCTCTCTTCTCTCAGTGGTGTTCATGGGCAGTGAGAAGTACCCCGCTGAGAACGGCTTCGATGCCTTCCTGAAGAAGCACGGCGGAAGCGACAATGCCTCCACCGACTGTGAGCGGACCATCTTCCAGTTTGACGTTCAGAGGAAGTACTTCCGTGAGGCTCTCGACAGGTGAGCCAAGCAGCCTTAAAGGAACAGTTCAGCCCCAAACCAACATTTTGTTAGCTGTTTTCATGCCTCAAAAGTGGTCTTAAATCTAACTTGTCTAGGGTCGTTTACAATAGTGCACACTGTTCAAAAACTTTTGCAATGGAAAATTAAAATAAGTATTTATTATTGGAGAAGTTTAGTCTCTGTTTAAAAACGTGTCCTTCCGTTTCGTGCCTAATGAATACGACCCAGGTGTGCAGTTTGTCATTGGATGATCTCTCCCATTCCCCAGATGGGCCCAGTTCTTCATTTGCCCGCTGATGATCGAGGACGCCATCGACAGAGAGGTGGAAGCAGTGGACAGTGGTGAGTCGGGGAATAGTAAGAGCAAACCACGGCCGTGTCTCAATAGTCTAAAGAAGCCTCTTCCCCCTTTCTCCTTCATCTGCTCAGATTGGTTTCACACAGCTGCTCGGCATGAATAAAGGACTCAAGACGTAGAGAGACCAGTGTAGACAACTGAGACCCTTCCAATTTTGAATAGCACAGCCTTTTTCCATGCCTCAGTCACAGTTCCCACTCTCAGTCCTCTAATGGAATGTCCATGCCTCTCCCTTTGATGTGCAGAGTACCAACTGGCTCGTCCATCAGACTCCCACCGCAAGGAGATGCTGTTCGGAAGCCTGGCCAGGCCCAAGCACCCCATGGGCAAGTTCTGCTGGGGTAAGGATACACACATTGGCTGTCATTTCCCAATTATCTCTCCTCCATCGCAAATGCTACCCAGGTACCAAAGGCTTCTGTTGTTCTACTTTATCCTGCTTGTAAAACAAATAGTTGGATGTATTTTCATTTGCACTTTCCTGCTTGTAAATGTCTCTGATCGTCAAGTGATGTCTGTTTTTTAAATATGTACACAGTGAGCTTTTATTACATGCTTATGGATGGTAATGTCTATCTGCGCAGTTAATAATGCTGATTAACAGTGTAATAACTTGAATGACTGAAATAACTGTTTTGAAAACGTTCATTAAAGGTGTAATAACAGATATGTCTTCGTCCTGTCCTCGGTCTCCCCCAGGAAATGCTCAGACCCTGAAGCACGAGCCCAGAGAGAAGCAGATCAACACCTACCAGCGTCTCCGAGACTTCTGGAAGAGATACTACTCTGCTCACTACATGACCCTCACAGTGCAGTCCAAAGGTAGCTAGCCAACCGGCCAGACACGAAGGATCCCTACTCCACTGAAGTGAATGGGGATTGTAGTCAGTCTACTGAAATTCATGAGGATTGCGGTCCGTCTACTGAAATTAATGACGATAGTAGTCGGTCTGTTGAAATAAACTTGACTCAACTGTCCTTGTCTGTCCATCAGAGACATTGAACACACTGGAGGAATGGGTTAGAGAGGTCTTCAGCAAGGTGCCCAACAAGTAAGTGCACACGGCCACATGCATGCTGTCAAACATACTCGCGCTCGCTCGCTCACTCACTCCGTCACTTTTTTGCAGCGCTCAACCGAGACCTGACTTCTCTGACCTCCAGGACCCGTTCGACACACCAACTTTCAACAAGCTCTACAGAAGTACACAGGCTTTAAACTAACATTCATACATGTCATTTTATCAACCTGTGCTTACTTACTGACTGTACCAATTCCTCAATTTCAATTGTGTGTGTGTGTGGCAGTTGTTCCTGTGAGGAAGGTGCATGCTCTCACAGTCACCTGGGCGTTACCTCCTCAGGGCAAGCAGTACAGGTAAGCCCCCCTCAACGATGGCACCCTCACCTGTTAAACCTTTCAAAGACCAATTTAGCAAATATTTCCACCTCACAATAATCCTGCGCTCCATACAAACTGCTTGGTTTGTCTTGGTGTCTCCGTGTAGGGTGAAGCCCCTGCACTACATCTCCTGGTTGATTGGGCACGAAGGCGCCGGCAGCATCCTATCCTTGCTCCGGAAGAAGTGCTGGGCCCTGGCTCTGTTTGGAGGGAACAGTGAGACAGGCTTTGACCAGAACACCACCTACTCCATCTTCTCCATATCCATCACGCTCACTGACGAAGGATTCCAGAACTTTCATCAGGTCAACTGGCGCACACACACACACAGACAGACACACACACATGCAAAAACACATAAACACACACACGCGCCAATGTGTGATGACACACACACAGACACACACACTGTGCAAAAACTCATACACGCCCATGTGTGATGACACACACAGTCTGGATGTAAAGTGCAGCTGTTTTCCCTGTACAGGTGGTTCATCTAGTGTTCCAGTATATGAAGATGCTGCAGACTCTGGGTCCACAGCAGAGGATCTATGAAGAAATTCAGAAGATCGAAGCCAATGAGTTCCACTACCAGGAGCAGGTACAGTCACACTTCCCGGTCTAACCCTCTGTCACGAAGCTGACTTTAAGCTGTCATTACCATGACATAATGCGTCATAAGCATGCCATAAGTGAGTGAGAGCTCTGTACGAACTTCTGCCCCTCCGTCCCACCACAGACCGACCCCATAGAGTACGTGGAGAACATCTGTGAGAACATGCAGCTCTTCCCCAAAGAGGACTTCCTGACTGGAGACCAGCTCATGTTTGAGTACAACCCAGAGGTACTGTCTGTCTGTCTCACCAAGTAGACATTGGATCATTCCTAGTTAATCTGTAATGGCTAATTTCCGGACACTCTTTGTACTGTTGCAGGCCCTAAAAAGTTAGGTCACCCCACAGTATTGTCAGAACAATTGCACATACCAAAGCCTGTACTGCAACTGGAATGCACGCAACTGTATACTTCATTGAAGTGTGTGTGTGTGTATGTGTGTCTGTCCTCTACAGGTGATCTCCTTGGCCCTGGCCCTGCTTACCCCAGAGAGGGCCAACCTCCTACTGCTGTCCCCGGAGCACGAGGGCCACTGCTCCCACAAGGAGAAGTGGTTCGGCACCAACTACAGCATGGAGGGTAAGAGCAAGTGTCTCTAATTAGGAGTGCGTGCTGATCTAGGATCCGGTGCCGCTTTTCCATTCATTTTGATCTAAAAGGCAAAGCTGATCCTAGATCTGCACTACTCTGAGACACTGTGAATACCGGCCCAGGATTAGCTTAAAGTGAGATTGGCTGAATTGGACCTACAATAGCTGTTATTGTCATCATAACAAGATATTACCTTTTATATGATTCTTCTTACAGTGCTGTAGGGAGGTGCCGAGTACTCTGACAAAACGAGTAGCGTAAAGGATTTGGAGATTTTTCCAAATACGATTATGACAAAAGTATTTTTATTTTATTTTCCGTGATCAGAATAACGTAATTTTCAGCTGCCAGCACGCATCTCTCTTTCACTCAAACCGCGTGATGCGCTGTGTGCCCAAAATAACTATTGGCTAGTTCTTCTGTCTGTAAAGAAACAGGCGGGGTGTATCGGTTGAGCCTGCTGCAACGATTGGATCAGAACAAGCCGCTCTCCCTCGGCTTTCATTTCCCCAGACAGACACTCGCACCGCCACTCGTCTCAGGGCACAAGTCTCCCCTTCTACCAACATGTATGAGTCAGAATCCGTAGCTAGTCATTGTTGTTCAGTCAAGGTATTTTCTGTAGACTTTGCTGAGGCCATACGGTCGTTTTTATCTGTCTACTTGGCGTTGTTTACTAGGCCTACTTTGTCTGTATAATTATTCCATTGCTGACGACGTCTGCCTTTATGTTGTGATCCATGCCCATGCTTGCTGTTATTATTTCTGCTCACCCAGGCATGTTTACCTCCAGGGGTCCTATCAAATGGCTTAATGGTCCATTGTATGAACATCTTTAAACAATTTATGTGTTAACTTGGTATATAACACCATCCTAGAGCAGGGGGTTCTGCAACAGGTCAATGGCGAGCTTCCTGTACCACCTATGAGTAGCTCGCCAAACAATTCTAAAAGTGCATGTGTTTTTTCACGTGTTCCACCACAAACTACCGTAAACAAATCTCACACGTCACAGACACCTCAAGATCCAATTCAATTCACATTGACGTTATCCCACACCTGCTTAGCCACAATTAGTGTAACATTTGGCTTTTTATGCCATCTGCCAATTCATTTCCAGAAATATTGCCCCTGTCTGTGTGTGGTGCGTACGTTGCCGGTTAGCGTTAAAGATGACCGTTTTCTGGGTAGACAGACAAAGACTTTTCCCTAAACCTTCTCAAATTAAATGTTAACTGCAAAGTGGGCTTACAGTGCATTTGGAAAGTATTCAGACCCCTTGACTTTTTCACATTCTCGGTGGCCGTATATTAAGCGGCTCATTTCGTGACATGATAAGATCGTGTGTGATGTTATTGTGGTGTGTTGGTCTGTGACTTGAGTGTCCTGTTCTGTACTGGCAGACCTCCCTGAGGAGTGGGCACAGCGCTGGGCCGGAGACTTTGACCTCAACCCCGACCTCCACCTGCCTGCTAAGAACAAGTTCATTGGTCAGTACAGATGATGGACATTGTTGTGTGCCAATCACATTGACTCTACAATATTCACTTTTCGGTCTATTAATGTGTAAAAAGATTTGGGGCCATATTCCTATCCTTTTTTTTGTGTGTGTGAATGTTTTTTTTTTTAAATCAAACATAAATAAATACTGGAATTGACACAGACAATAGGCTTTATCCTTCCTTTGTTTCCATAGCAACGGATTTCACCCTGAAACTATCGGACTGTCCAGACACAGAAGTCCCGGTGCGGATAGTGAACAATGAGAGGGGCTGTCTCTGGTTCAAAAAGGACAATAAGTTCAAGATACCTAAAGGTGTGTGTGTGTGTGTGTGTGTGTTCTTTTGTATATATAACCCAAGGGAATTGTAGTGACATGTGATTTACTCTTTTTCAATATGTGTAAGACAGCAATGTTAGTAGCTACTAGGCTATTTAACACATTTCAAATGACGTAATGTTCTCGTGATTTAATACATTCCCTATTTTTTTCTTCGGTTAGCTTATGTCCGTTTCAACCTCCTCTCCCCAATGATTCAGAAATCTCCAGAGAAGTTAGTATTTTATATGAATCAATTTCTTACAAAATCTTTGCTTTTGATTGCTCTTCACAATCACTCCTAGCTGCAAAAGTTCTCGAGGTCCTTTCTAAATGTCTATGTATTGTGCCCCTGTAGCCTGGTGCTGTTTGACGTCTTTGTGAACATCTTGGCCCATAACCTGGCAGAGCCGGCCTACGAGGCTGATGTGGCCCAACTGGAGTACAAACTGATTGCCGGGGAGCACGGCCTCGTCATCAGGGTCAAGGGCTTCAACCACAAGCTGCCTGTGAGTCTCGCATACATACATACATACTGTACATACATATCAAATATTATGGGTCACATACACATGGTTAGCAGATGTTAATGCGAGTGTAGCGAAATGCTTGTGCTTCTAGTTCTGACAGTGCAGTAATATCTAACAAGTAATCTAACAATTCCCCAACAACTACCTAATACACACAAATCTAAAGGGATGGAATAAGAATATGTACATATGGATGAGAGATGGCCGAGCGGCGTAGGCAAGATGCAATAGATGGTATAAAATATATACATATATGAGTAGTGTAAGATATGTAAACATTATTAAAGTGGAATTGTTTAAAGTGACTAGTGAGTCTCTATGTAGGCAGCAGCCTCTCTGAGTTAGTGATTGCTGTTTAGCAGTCTGATGGCCTTGAGATAGAAGCTGTTTATCAGTCTCTTGGTCACAGCTTTGACGCACCTGTACTGACCTCGCCTTCTGGATGGTAGCGGGGTGAACAGGCAGTGGCTCGGGTGGTTGTTGTCCTTGATGATCTTTTTGGCCTTCCTGTGACATCGGGTGCTGTAGGTGTCCTGGAGGGCAGGTAGTTTGCCCCCAGTGATGCATTGTGCAGACCACACCACCCTCTGGAGAGCCGTGCGTTTGAGGGCGGCGCAGTTGCCGTACCAGGTGATACAGCCCGACAGGATGCTCTCAATTGTGCATCTGTAAAGGTTTGTCAGGGTTTTAGGTGACAAGCCAAATTTCTTCAGCCTCCTGAGGTTGAAGAGGCGCTGTTCTGCCTTCTTCACCACGCTGTCTGTGTCGGTGGACCATTTCAGTTTGTCTGTGATGTGGATGCCGAGGAACTTAAAACTTTCCACCTACTCCACTACTGTCCCTTCAATGTGGATAGGGGGGTGCTCCCTCTGCTGTTTCCTGAAGTCCACGATCATCTCCTTTGTTTTGTTGACGTTGAGTGGGAGGTTGTTTTCCTGACACCACACTCCCTGTAGGTTGTCTCGTCGTTTTTGGTAATCAAGCCTGCTACTGTTGTCATCTGCAAACTATGGTGTTGAATGCTGAGCTGTAGTCAATAAACATCATTTTTACATAGGTATTCCTCTTGTCCACATGGGATAGGGCATTGTGCAGTGTGATGGCGATTGCATCATCTGTGGACCTGTTGGGTGGTATGCAAACTGAAGTGGGTCTAGGGTGGCAGGTAAGGTAGAGGTGATATGATCCTTGACTAATCTCTCAAAGCACTTCATGATGACAGAAGTGAGTGCTACGGGGCAGTAGTCATTTAATTCAGTTATCTTTGCCTTCTTGGGTACAGGAACAATGGTGGCCATCTTGAAGCATGTGGGGACAGCAGACTGGGATATGGAGCAATTGAAAATGTCTGTAAACACACCAGCCAGCTGGTCTGCTCATGCTCTGAGGACGCGGCTATGGATGCCGTCTGGGCCAGCAGCCTTGCGAGGGTTAACAAGTTTAAATGTCTTGCTCACGTCAGCCACAGAGAAGGAGAGGGGGGGCCCGCAGTCCTTGTTAGCAGGCCGTGTCGGTGGAACTGTATTATCCTCAAAGTGGGGAAAGAAGGTGTTTAGTTTGTCTGGAAGCAGTACGTCCGTGACGTGGCTGGTTTTCATTTTGTAATTCATGATTGCCTGTAGACCCTGCCACATACGTCTCGTGTCTGAGCCGTTGAATTGCGACTCAACTTTGTCCCTATACCGACATTTTGCTTTTTTGATTGCCTTGCGGAGGGAATAACAACACTGTTTGTATTCGGCCATATTCCCAGTCCTCTTTCCATGGTTAAATGCGGTGGTTTTGCGCTTTGTTTTGCCTCAATGCCGCCATCCATGGTTTTTGGTTAGGGTAGGTTTTAATAGTCACAGTGGGTACAACATCTCCAATGCACTTCCTTTAAACTCACTCACCGAGTCAACGTATAGATCGATGTTATTCTCTGAGGCTGCCCGGAACATTTCTCAGTCTGCGTGATCAAAACAATCTTGAATCGTGGATTCCGATTGGTCAGACCAGCGTTGAATGGTTCTAGTCACGGGTACATCCTGTTTGAGTTTTTGCCAAAAGGACGATAGGAGCAAGATGGAGTCATGGTCGGATTTACCGAAGGGAGGGCGAGCCTTGTATGCATCATCGAAGTTAGAGTAGTAGTGGTCCAGTGTATTGCCTGCGTGAGTCCTGCAATCAATATACTGATAAAATTTAGGTAGCCTTGTTCTCAAATTTGCTTTCTTAAAATCACCAGCTACAATAAATGCTGCCTCGGGATATATGGAGTCCAGTGAAGTTCCTTGAGGGCCGTCGTTATATCATACATACTGTACATACAGTGCCTTTGGAAAGTATTCAGACCCCTTGACTTTTTCCACATTTTGTTACGTTACTGCCTTATTCTAAAATTGATTAAATAGTTTTTTCCCCCTCATCCATCTACACACAATACCCCATAATGACAAAGCAAAAACAGTATTTTTGAATTTTTTGCTTAAAAAAACGGAAATATTACATTTGCATAAGTATTCAGACCCTTTACTCAGTACTTTGTTGAAGCACCTTTGGCAGTGATTACAGCCTCGATTCTTCTTGGGTATGACGCTACAAGCTTGGCACGCCTGTATTTGAGGAGTTTCTCCCATTCTTCTTCTCTGCAGATCCTCTCAGGCTCTGTCAGGCTCTATCAGGTTGGAGATTATAACAGTACATGGCCAAGATTTTCAAATGTTCATAGATGACCAGCAGGGTCAAATAATAATAATTAGTGGTAGAGGGTGCAACAGGTAAGCATCTCGGGAGTAAATGTCAGTTGGCTTTTCATAGCCGATCATTCAGAGTTAGAGACAGCGGGTGCGGTAGAGAGAGAGGGAGTCGAAAACAGCAGGTCCAGGACAAGGTAGCATGTCCGGTGAACAGGTCAGGGTTCCATAGCCGCAGGCAGAACAGTTGAAACTGGAGCAGCAGCATGACCAGGTGGACTGGGGATAGCAAGGAGTCATCAGCCCAGGTAGTCCTGAGGCATGGTCCTAGGGCTCAGGTCCTCTGAGAGAAGAGAGAGAATTAGAGGGAGCAGACTTAAACTCACACTGGACACCAGATAAGACAGGAGAAATACTCCAGATGTAATAGACTGGCCCTAGCCCCCCGACACAAGCTATTGCAGCATAAATACTGGAAGCTGAGACAGGAGGGGTCGGGAGACACTGTGGCCCCGTCTGACGATACCCCCGGACAGGGCCAAACAGGCAGGATATAACCCCACCCACTTTGCCAAAGCACAGCCCCCACACCACTAGAGGGATATCTTCAACCACCAACTTTCTATCCTGAGACAAGGCCGAGTATAGCCCACGAAGATGGAGGGCGCCAACCCGGACAGGAAGATCACTTCAAGTGGCGCACCCCTCCTAGGGACGGACTCAGCCCCCGTAATAGGTTTAGAGGTAGAGAATCCCAGTGGAGAGAGGGGAACCGGCCAGGCAGACAGTAAGGGCGGTTCGTCGCTCCAGTGCCTTTCCGTTCACCCTCACACCCCTGGGCCAGACTACACTCAATCATAGGACCTACTGAAGAGATGAGTCTTCAATAAAGACTTAAAGGTTGAGACCGAGTCTGCGTCTCTCACATGGATAGGCAGACCATTCCATAAAAATGTTGCTCTATAGGAGAAAGCCCTGCCTCCAGCCTTCCTTAACAGGAAGCCAGTGTAGAGAGGCTAGCACTGGAGTAATATTATCAAATTTTGGGGTTCTAGTCAAGATTCTAGCAGCCGTGTTTAGCACTAATTGAAGTTTATTTAGTGCTTTATCCAGGAAGCCGGAAAGTAGAGCATTGCAGTAGTCTAATCTAGAAGTGACATTTTTGGACATTGTTTTGGATTTTTGTAATGTTACGTAGATGGAAAAAAGCTGTCCTTGAAACAGTCTTGATATGTTCGTCAAAAAAGAGATCAGGGTCCAGAGTAATGTCGATGTCCTTCAATTTTATTTGAGACAACTGAACAACCATCAAGATCTCTTTTGTTTCTTGGGACCTAGAACTAGCATCTCTGTTTTGTCTGAGTTTAAAAGTAAAACATTTGCCGCCATCCACTTCCTTATGTCTGAAACACAGGTTTCCAGGGAGGGCGATTTTGGGGCTTCACCATGTTTCATCGAAATGTACAGCTGTGTATCGTCCGCATAGCAGTGAAAGTTAACATTATGTTTCCGAATGACATCACCAAGAGGTAGAATATATAGTGAAAACAATAGTGGTCCTAAAACGGAACCTTGAGTAACACTGAAATTTACAGTTGATTTGTCAGATGGCAAACCATCCACAGAGCTAAACTGATATCTTTCCGACAGATAAGATCTAAACCAGGCCAGAACTTGTCCTTGTAGACCAATTTGGGTTTCCAATCTCTCCAAAAGAATGTGGTGATCGATGGTATCAAAAGCAGCACTAAGGTCTAGGAGCAGGAGGACAGATGCAGAGCCTCGGTCTGACGCCATTAAAAGGTAATTTACTACCTTCACAAGTGCAGTCTCAGTGCTATGATGGGGTCTAAAACCAGACTGAAGCGTTTCGTATACATTGTTTGTCTTCAAGAAGGCAGTGAGTTGCTGCGCAACAGCTTTTTCAAAATTTGTTGAGAGGAATGGGAGATTCGATATAGGCAGATTTTTTAGTTTTTAAAATATTTTCTGGGTCAAGGTTTGCCTTTTTCAAAAGAGGCTTTATTACTGACACTTTTAGTGAGTTTGGTACACATCCGGTGGATAGGGAGCCGTTTATTATGTTCAACATAGGAGGGCCAAGCAAAGGAAGCTCTTTCAGTAGTTTAGTTGGATTAGGCTCCAGTATGCAGCTTGAAGGTTTAGAGGTGTTGACTATTTTCATCACTGTGTCAACAGATATAGTATTAAAAAACTTGAGTGTTCGATCGGGTTCAAGTCCGGGCTCTGGCTGCGCCACTCAAAGACATTCAGAGACTGGTCGTTGTCCTGTTGGAAGGTGAATTTTTGCTTCGGTCTGTGATCCTGAGCGCTCTGGAACAGGTTTTCATCAAGGACCTCTCTGTACTGTGCTCTGCTAATCTTTGCTCGATCCTGACTAGTCTACCAGTCCCTGCCGTTGGAAAAACATCCCCACAGCATGATGCTGCTTCCCATGCTTCACTGTAGGGGTGGTGCCAGGTTTCCTCCATACGTGATGCTTGGCAATCAGGCCATATAGTTCAATCTTGGTTTCATCAGACCAGAGAATCTTGTTTCTCATGGTTTGGGGGTATTTATGTGTCTTTTTGCCAACTCCAAGCAGGCTGTCATGTACCTTTTACTGAGGAGTGGCTTCCATCTAGCCACTCTACCATAAAGGCCTGATTGGTGGAGTGCTGCAGAGATGGTTGTCCTTCTGGAAGTTTCTCCCATTTCCACAGAGGAACTCTGGAGCTCTTTCAGAGTGACTATCGGTTTCTTAGTCACCTCCCTGACCAAGGCCCTTCTCTCCCGATTGCTTAGTTTGGCTGGTCAGACAGCTGTAGGAAGAGTCTTGGGCATTCCAAACTTATTCCATTTAAGAATGATGGAGGTCACTGTGTTCTTTGGGACCATCAATGCTCCAGACATTTTTTGGTACTCTTCCCCAGATCTGTGCCTCGACACAATCCTATCTCAGAGCTCTACGGACAATTCTTTTGATCTCATGGCTTGTTTTTTGCTCTGACATGTACTGTCAACTGTGGGACCTTATATAGACAGGCGTCCAAATCATGTCCAATCAATTGAATTTACCACAGGTGGACTCCAATCAAGTTGTAGAAACATCTCAACGATGATTAATGAAATCAGGATACACCTGAGCTCAATTTCTAGTATCATAGCAAAGGTTCTGAATACTTACAGTACCAGTCAAAAGTTTGGACACACCTACTCATTCAAGGGTTTTTCTTTATTTTTACATTGTAGAATAATAGTGAAGACATCAAAACTATGAAATAACACATGAAATCATGAAGTAACCAAAAAAGTGTTAAACAAATCTAAATATATTTTAGATTCTGTAAAGTAGCCACCCTTTGCCTTGATTACAGCTTTGCACACTCTTGGCATTCTCTCAACCAGTTTCACCTGGAATGCTTTTCCAACTGTCTTGAAGGAGTTCCCACATATGCTGAGCACTTGTTGGCTGCTTTTTCTTCACTGCGTTCCAACTCATCCCAAACCATCTCAAATGGTGATAAGGTCGGGTGATTGTGGAGTTCAGGTCATCTGATGCAGTACTCCATCTCTCTCCTTCTTGTTCAAATAGCCCTTACGTTGCCTGAAGGTGTGTTGGGTCATTGTCCTGTTGAAAAACAAATGATAGTTCCACCAAGCGCAAACCAAATGGGATGGCGTATCACTGCAGAATGTGCCTTGAATTCTAAATAAATCACACTGTGTCACCATGCTTCACGGTGGGAACCACACGTGCAGAGATCATCCTTTCACCTACTCTGCATCTCACAAAGACACGGTGGTTGGAACCAAAAATCTCAAATTTGGACTCATCAGATCAAAGGACAGATTTCCACCGGTCTAATGTCCATTGCTCGTGTTTCTTAGCCCAAGCAAGTTTCTTCTTATTTGGTGTCCTTCGGTAGTGGTTTCTTTGCAGCAATTCGACCATAAAGGCCTGCTTCGCTGTCTTCCGAACAGTTGATTTTGAGATGTGTCTGTTACTTGAACTCTGTGAAGCATTTATTTGGGCTGCAATTTCTGAGGCTGGTAACTCTAATGAACTTATTCTCTACAGCATAACTACAGCATAACTCTGGGTCTTCCATTCATGTGGCGGTCCTCATGAGAGCCACTTTCATCATAGCGCTTGATGGTTTTTGCGACTGCACTTGAAGAAACTTTAAAAGTTATTGAAATTTTCCATATTGACTGACCTTCATGTCTTAAAATAATGGTGGAGTTTAATTTCTCTGCTTATTTGAGTTGTTCTTGCCATAGTATGGACTTGGTCTTTTACCAAATAGAGCTATCTTCTGTATACCACCCCTGCCTTGTCACAACACAACTGATTGCCTCAAATGCATTAAGAAGGAAAGAAATTCCACAAATTAACTTTAACAAGGCACACCTGTTAATTTAAATGCATTCCAGGTGACTACTTCATGAGGCTGGTTGAGAGAATGCCAAGAATGTGCAAAGCTGTCATCAAGGCAAAGGGTGGCTACTTTGAAGAATCTCAAATATAACATATATTGGTTACTACATTGTTCCATATGTGTTATTTCCTAGTTTTGATGTCTTCACTATTATTCTATAATGTAGAAAATAGTAAAAATAAAGAAAAACCCTTGAATGAGTAGGTGTGTCCACATTTTTGACTGGTACTGTATGTAAATAAGGTATTTCTGTTTTTTCAGTTTAATAAATTAGCAAAGATTTCTAAACCTGTTTTTTGTTTTGTCATTACAGGGTATTGTGTGTAGATTGCTGAGGATTTTTGTTAATTTAATCCATTTTAGAATAAGGGTGTAACGTGACAAAATGTGGAAAAAGTCAAGGCGTCTGAATACTTCCCAAAGGCACTGTACATACATACACATTATATACACATACAGACAGACACGCACGTTATGTACACCCTCACACACACACACGTACAGTATACACACACACACACACTTACATACAGCTATTCTGCACTCATTCTACCAATTCATGCAAACCTAGTATACACTGAATGTACAATATATCACGAACACCTGCTCTTTCCATGACATGGACTGACCAGGTGAATCTAAGTGAAAGCTATGATCCTTTATTGATGTCACTTGTTAAATACTCTTCAATCAGTGTAGGTAAAGGTGAGGAGACAGGTTGATGAAGGATTTTTAAGTCTTGAGCCATGAATTGTGTATGTGTACCATTCAACGGGTGAATGGGCAAGACAAAAGATTATAGTGCCTTGGAACGGGGTATGGTAACAGGTGCCAGGCACACCGGTTTGAGTGTGTCAAGAACTGCAACGCTGCTGGGTTTTTCACACACAACAGTTGCCAGTGTGTATCAAGAAGGTCCACCACCAAAAGGACATCCAGCCAACTTGATACAACTGTGGGTAGCACTGGAGTCAACATGGGCCAGCATCCCTGTGGAACGCTTTCGACACCTTGTAGAGTCCATACCCCGACGAATTGAGGGCAAAAGTGAGGGGGTGCAACTCCAATATTAGGACGGTTTTCCTAATGTATTGTACACTCCGTCTATAAACCCATTCTGCATTTCAACAAATGTGCCCTAGCTTCAGACAACCGTAAAGCTGACCTCCTGCCAACTCAACCTCCCTGCCTCTGTCCCTGTGTTAGTTGCTGTTGAACTTGATCGTGGACCACCTGGCAAACTTCACAGCTGAGCCCAGTGTGTTTAACATGTTCGCGGAGCAGCTGAAGAAGACCTACTTCAACATCCTCATCAAGCCAGAGAGGCTGGGGAAGTGAGTTGGATTTCTGACACTGTGACTGCTCCACCCTGTATAGCATACAGCATCTGGCTGCTCGTTCTTTGCAACGCCACCCACCCATTTTCTTCTTATGTGTCTCTCTCTAGCTGTCTTTCTCTCTCTCGCTCTCAGAGCATGAGTCAGAGTTGTAAAAGTGATAAACTACCTTCAAAACAGTAACAATGATAAATTGGTGGGATGAATTATTTGAACACATCCATTTTTTTTCTATTCCTCCCCCTCTTTCCGACATCTTTCTCCTTCCTTTCCCCTCCCTCCCTCTCTCTCCCTCTCTCAGGGACGTGCGTCTGTTGATCCTGGAACACTGTCGCTGGTCAGTCATCCAGAAGTACCAGGCCATCATGAAGGGCCTCACCGTGGATGACCTCATGACCTTTGTCAGCGGCCTCAAAGCCCAGCTCTACACCGAGGGGCTGGTGCAGGGCAACTTCACTAGCACTGTGAGCACAAACTGACACGTTCAGGCACACACACACACACACACTTCACTAGCACTGTGAGCCTCTTTATAAACACTCTCGAACACTGTCTGATGCACACAAACACAAAAACATACACACACTGTTTTTTTAGCTTGTCTAGAGAGGACAGACTAAAATAGCTGTTTAGCGCTAACCCGGCGCTTGCATCCCAGATCTTTCTTGCATGCTGATTATTGCCCTAATCAAGTAGGTGATGTGAAGTAATACATTTTAATTGTTCTGCTGCTATCCCTATGCTATAAAAATCATGCTAATAGGCATTATGCAATTGTTCTTTACCCACAGGAGTCAATGAAGTTTCTGCAGTATTTTATTGAGTAAGTATCCTCCTCAATCTCTTTCTTAACTCTGAAAAGCAGGTCTGTAGCCTTCGGGTTAGCGCGTTGCTGGTTCAAATACCGGAGCCGACAAAGTGAAGGGAAAAAAATCTGTCGCTGTGCCCTTGAGCTTGCAGGGGCCCTGTACAATGGCGACCCTGGCCATGACCCCACTCCCTGCGGGTGTCTCGGGGGGAGTTGGCAAATGCAAAAAATAAAACATTTACATCACATACTTGTGTGCAACAGGGCAAATATAAGCACCCCCCTTTTATTGTTATCGTCAACCAACACAGTACTTACTTACTATTGTTATTACTTGCAATGATTGAGATTTGTGGTTGGTATGACCTACTTCAGTTGAATGAACTGATTGTAAGTCACTGTACAAGACCGTCAGCTAAATGAATAACATGTAAATGCAATAATCTTTTGCGCTCTACAGCAAACTGCAGTTCAAGCGTCTGTCCGTGGAAGTCCCTGTGCTCTTCAGAGTGGTGGAGCTTCCTCAGAAGCCTCACCTGTGCAAAGTCAAGTCCCTCAACAAAGGAGATGCCAACTCTGAAGTTACTGTCTACTACCAGGTACCTAACGTTCACCCAACAGTCAGCCAACCTTCACCCAACATTAAGCCACCATTTCCCCCGACCTTCAACCAACATTCGCTCAACATTACAGTTCGGTGTATTGTGGTTATGTCTGTGTATGTGGTCTTTTGCTGTCGATAAATGACCTGTATTTTTGTGTCCTTGTCCAGTCCGGCCTGAAGAACCTAAGAGAACACACGCTGATGGAGCTACTGGTGGTAAGTGTTGTAGCTAACAAGGCTTGACTGGAATACTGAGGGCTCTATTTTCGGCTGGCGCCAAGGAGGCGCAAGTGTCAAACGCACGTTAGTTTGCAATTTCGTCATGTAAAAACTGACGCACTGGCATTTTCCAGCCCTAACGCCAGGTTCGGCAATTTACCTGCCTTAACAGCTCGCTTGCGCCGAGGTGGGAGGGGTGGCAATGTTTGAGATGTGTCCTTAAATACAAGAGCAAAAGTGACAATTTCCTGCAGCCCATCCTGTTTGGAAATATTGTTGTTTTGAAAAACAGATGCTTGTTTTCCGTTTCATTTCAAGCCCTCCATAGTTTACCCTAGGCCTAGACTAATAAGGCTGCTCCAACAGCAATGTGTCTTGTCTTTTTTATCCTGGCCCTGCAAAGTAGCCTATCCATAAAGGGTGTTTAAATGGTCTATTCGTCAGAGTGCTTTGAATTGAAAATACGCTGCACACCCTACCTGCTCACTTCATTTCGTTTGTTCAAGTATCTATCCCAGAGATCACCTCTGGTTACCAAAGATGCACTCCTCCTAACTTACTGCATTATAGGACTGAATCATTTAAGTATCAACGACAGGCCTCTGCTATATTTTGCTTATTGAGAACATGTTTCACACATACAGTACAGTTTACGAGAGCTTAGTATTTGATTTATTTAGGGAGAAGTGCGATGCATAAAGACATGTAGGCTAGGCTATACTCGCTGAAGCCAATTACAACAATGTTGACCTATCTGCCGACAGTCCAAACATAGGCGTTGAGCAAGTACTGTTTTATTTTATTTATTTATTTTTGCTGTTGCTATTAGGCTATTCGTTACTGTAGCCTATGCAGTTTAATAAACTGCAGTATCAATCCACAGTGGACTAGGATGAGAATAGTCCACGCCCCCAGCCGAATTGGAGTTGATGACAATGCAAAGACCGTCAATAACCTACAGAACTTGAGGCAAATGCATCCAGTGCAGTATTAATCCATGGAACGCTTTGATTGGCCAGTGAGTGGCCAAGTTTTCGTCATACCTACAATTTGTTTATTCATCAAAACCTAGCCCTTTCGCACCACTGCCAACTATTGCGCTCATAATTCGAGCTGTGAAAATAAATACTAATATTTCGGACACACCTCCAGACCTGTAGTGCTACCGCCAGCGATTTGATTTACCATTGCGTTAGGTTTTTTCAAATGGAGCCCTGAGTCAGTGAGTGGTGTTATGGGTTAAAGGGATACTTCAGGATTTTGCTATGCCCTTTATCTCCTTCCTCAGAGTCAGATGAACTCATCGATACCATTTCTATGTCTGCATCCTGTATGAAGGAAGTAAGAGGTAGTTTCGAGAGCCAATGTTAACTAGCGTTCACGCAATGACTGGAAGTCTATGGTGTGCTAGCTATTACCATAGACTTCCAGTCATTGCGCTAACGCTAGTTAACAACTTCTTTCAAACTGCATGCGGAGACATAAAAATGGTATCCACGACTTCATCTGATTTGCCAAAATCCCAAAGTATCCCTTTAATGAAGTACTATCTTTGCTGCTCTGTTCCCAGATGCACATGGAGGAACCTTGCTTTGATTTCCTCAGGACAAAGGAGACTCTTGGGTTAGTCCCCCCCCTTCATAACTATAAAAAAAAATAAGAACTAATGTGTAATAATATCTAAGTAACTACTACTTAATAACCACTACTTAACAGAGCAGTGTTGACTGATTTCAACTCTGACCTTGTATCCATCAGCTATCAGGTGTACCCCACATGCAGAAACACTTCAGGAGTCCTGGGCTTCTCCATCACCGTGGAAACGCAGGCCACCAAGTTCAAGTGAGTTACCAGCACTGTATATCTCTTACGCTACACTTGATCAAAATGTTGTTGCGATACGAATATTTAATTTCATGTGTGACGTATTGGAATATTCGACATGCATAAGGAAACCCAACTTGTAGTTGTGCGTCAGGGTCCGTGACCGCTGCTGATGTTTTGTCAGGGGCAGTTCAGAGGAGAAGGATGGTAGCGTCATATTCAGGTCAGATGGTTAGCATTGTTGATAGTAGAGGTGTATTACACAGTAGCAGCACAATATGCTTCTCATAAGCCTGAGAAGGTTATCGAAAGATTACATGGGCAAGATTTGTATAAAAAAGAGCAAAGATGCATTGAAAATAACAATTTTTGGGAGATGCCATCCCCTTTCGTTTAAAAAAAATACAAATAAGAGGCAGTCTGACGCAACACCCTGGTGTCCGTTTCTCTCCCTCCCAGCACGGACTACGTGGAGACCAAGATCGAGGAATTCCTGGTGAGCTTCGGGGAGAAGATGACCAACCTCACGGACGAGGCCTTCAAGACCCAGGTGACCGCTCTCATCAAGCTCAAAGAGTGTGAGGACACGCACCTGGGGGAGGAGGTGGACCGCAACTGGTTCGAGGTGGTCACCCAGCAGTACGTCTTCGACCGCCTCAACAGAGAGGTAAGATTGTACTCTGTCATAATGTCGACATCAGGGGTGGCTCTCCTCCATGGACACTGGGGGCACTACCCCTCCATCATATACACTACATTACCAAAAGTATGTGAACACCTGCTCGTCGAACATCTCGTTCCAAAATCATGGGCATTAATATGGAGTGGGTTCCCCTTTTCTGCTATAACAGCCTCCACTATTCTGGGAAAGCTTTCCACTCAATGTTGGAACATTGCTGCGGGGACTTGGTTCCATTCAGCCACGAGCATTAGTGAGGTCGGGCACTGATGTTGGGCAATTAGGCCTGGCTCGCAATTGGCGTTCCAATTCATCCTAAAGGTGTTTGATGGGGTTGAGGTCTGTGCAGGCCAGTCAAGTTGTTCCACACCGATCTCGACAAACCATTTCTGTATGGACCTCACTTTGTGCATGGGGGCATTGCCATGCTGAAACAAGAAGGGACTTTCCCCAAACTGTTGCCACAAAGTTGGAATCACAGAATTGTCTATAATGTCATTGTAGGTTGTAACGTTAAGATTTCTTTTCACTGTAACTAAGGGTCCTAGCCCGAACCATGAAAAACAGCCCGAGACCATTATTCCTCCTCCACCAAACTTTACCGTTGGCACGATACATTCGGGCAGGTAGCGTTCTCCTGGCATCTGCCAAACCCAGATTTGTCCGTTGGATTGCCAGATGGTGAAGCGCGATTCATCACTCCAGAGAACGCATTTCCACTGCTCCAGAGCCCAATGGCGGCGAGCTTTACACCACTCCAACCGACGCTTGGCACTGCGCATGGTGATCATAGGCTTGTGTGCGGCTGCTCGGCCATGGAAACCCATTTCACTATGAGTATTGCAACCGAGGACCGATGATTTTTACGTGCTTCAGCACTCGGCGATCCTGTTCTGTGAGCTTGTGTGGCCTATCACTTCGCGGCTGAGACACTTCGCTGCTCCTAGACGTTTCCACTTCACCATGACCGCACTTACAGTTGACTGGGCAGCTCTAGCAGGACTCACTTGTTGGAAAGGCGGCATCCTATGACGGTGCCACGTTGAAAGTCACTGAGCTCTTCAGTAAGGCCATTCTTCTGTCAATGTTTATCAATGGAGATTGCATGGCTGTGTGCTCGATGTTATACACCTGTCAGCAACTAGGGTGGCTGAAATAGCCAAATGCACTAATTTGAAGGGGTGTCCACATACTTTTCTATATTTAGTGTACATGCCAGGTTGCTTCAGCTCACTAGTTCCCGCACTAGGTGGAGGAGGGGGCGGCTCAAACGTCTGCGGGAGAGAAAGGGTAGGAATGTTTATTCATGCATTAACTCATCCTGTCCCGATGTGCTGCAGATTGAGGCTCTGAAGCTCATCACCAAAGCAGAGCTGGTGTCCTGGTTCATGGAGCACAGGGACACCACCAGCAAGAAACTCAGCGTGCACGTAAGTCTGCCAGCTTTGACTGTGTGTGTGTGCAAGGGAGAGGGAGTGCGCTGAGCATTCCCCATGGATTGAATGGAGAGGGATCTCATTCGCTTTGTCCATTTAATATATACAGTCATTGGCACTATCCTACTCTCAGCTATTCCAGAGCATACTGTAATCTCGCGCTCTCTCCCTGTCTCTGTGTGTCAGGTGGTAGGCTTCGGAGAGGAGGAGAACGACCAGGCAAGCCAGAGCAGCTGCGGCCCGAACCCCGCAGAGGGAGACGAGGACCAAGGCCAGGCCCTTAAAACCTCCTCCTACGGAGAAGTGTCCAAGCTGACCTTCCTGCCCGCCTCGCCCATGCTGGCCGACGCCACGCTCATCGACGACATCCGCGCGTTCACCTCCTCCCTCACCCTCTACCCCTACCACAAAATCCTCAAGTAAATCGGTTCCGCAAAGCGGGAGGCGAAGGAAGGAGCAGGGGGAGCCATATTAGCTCAGGACAATGATCCAGGCCAGGCCACAACGCAGTGCAGTGGCGTCTTCAGAAGGGAAACTCTCCTTTCTCCCTCTTCGTTCCCCACCTTTTCACTTTCTCTTTTCATCCAAGATAATAAAATAACAGCAGCAGCAGGCACTAGTATTAATAATTGCAATCACCACTAGTTCGCTAGGCACAAAAGCAGCCGGTGTTAAACGAAATTGGTCGAGAGCTTGTCCATTTTTATTCTCACCGGTCCCTGATGAATTGAATCGGAGGAATCACCTTTGGTGTGAATGTTAGTAGTAGGGACTCCGGGTCTGGCTGGCAGGAGGGCAGACAGAGAGGGTGGAAAAGAGGAGAGGGTTCTATCATGTATCTGTCATATCTTCATTTTGTTGTTATTTGAACTTATTATCACATATCGTATGAAACATCACCTCTAACATTGATGAAGGACTGTGTGTATTTTAGCAATGGACATCGGGGTTAACATCCGTTCATGCTGTGAGATTCTGACCGTAGGAAAGTGAAGTATGTTTGTCATAACAGTAAGCCTGATTCATGCTCGGTATGTGACGTAGTTTCTGATTTGTTTTCCAGGTATTGTTTTAACTGTAATTGTGTTTGTAAAAAGGCTAAAGGGAAAACCTCACTGTTACTGTATGCTGTAGGTTTAACATTTCAGCCCTACCTCTGCCTTTAAAACCACTGGATGACTGGCATGTTTTAATCTATAGCCTGTTGTTATCATCATCTTTACATGTAAATATTTATTAAACGTGAAATGTAGGATATTTCCGGTGTTTTTGGTCTTCTCTTTCATATGTCATGCGGCGTTGATGACCAATTCTGTTAAATGCCCTTTTACAGTTGGTGCTGAAACGTTGATGGATGAGGTACATTTTCATAGCGTCTTTACCTTGTACTGGTCCCTGAAATGCATGTAAAGCACTGGGATTAATGCCAACTCTCAAAGCTGGATCCTTCCATCCCCAGTTGATCAGGTGGGTATGGAACGATGTACAACCTATTGTTACCCGAGACCTTCTAGACACTGTGGATTGTCTTCTCGTGGATAGGACCTTCAAGCGTGGTGGGGGTGTTAAGTGTAAAGCAATCAATATCTACCCTGCAAATGAAAATTGGTTCTTTGAAAGTTCCCAGAATTACCTGGGATGTTGCAAGAATGTTCTTGTGATATTTATATCACAGCATTTATATTCAGCATGCACATTTATAGCTCAATGCATAAGAAAGCAGAGTAGTATACATCCCCATTGTTTCTAGATTTAATGGCAATTTGCATTTGAGGACTGTATTGTAGGCCCACTACACTAATATAGACATACAGTACCAGTCAAATGTTTGGACACCTACTCATTCAAGGGTTTTTCTGTATTTTTGATACAGTAGTCAGAATGAGTCATCTAATGCTCCATTGTGTTGACTCTTGCCATTCATTCTGGTGCAGCGTGTCAACGTATCTTATCAGCTGTTGTCAAATACCTGAGTTGGAAAAGACCAGTGAATTCTAAGAGATCGGATCAGAGGAACAAGAGGAGAGTGAGGAAGGAGCTGTTTTAGTCAGTGAGCCTCTAAAGTAACACACACAGACTTACTCCCAGCAGTTCTAATATCAATAGATGGCTTGGCCTTATTAAGGTGAAGAGCCAGGTTCCAGGCCTCTTCCCAGCCTGACTTTAGATCAGTGCTTAGGGACTTAACAACTTTTACATGCAACCATTCACACACTAATGTTCCAGACCTACCTGAACCCAACCATGTTGTTCCAGACCTACCTGAACTCACCCATGTTGTTCCAGACCTACCTGAACCCAACCATGTTGTTCCAGACCTACCTGAACTCAACCATGTTGTTCCAGACCTACCTGAACTCAACCATGTTGTTCCAGACCTACCTGAACTCAACCATGTTGTTCCAGACCTACCTGAACTCAACCATGTTGTTCCAGACCTACCTGAACTCAACCATGTTGTTCCAGATCTACCTGAACTCAACCATGTTGTTCCAGACCTACCTGAACTCAACCATGTTGTTCCTGACCTACCTGAACTCAACCATGTTGTTCCTGACCTACCTGAACTCAACCATGTTGTTCCTGACCTACCTGAACTCAACCATGTTGTTCCAGACCTACCTGAACTCAACCATGTTGTTCCAGACCTACCTGAACTCAACCATGTTGTTCCAGACCTACCTGAACTCAACCATGTTGTTCCTGACCTACCTGAACTCAACCATGTTGTTCCAGACCTACCTGAACTCAACCATGTTGTTCCAGACCTACCTGAACTCAACCATGTTGTTCCAGACCTACCTGAACTCAACCATGTTGTTCCAGACCTACCTGAACCCAACCATGTTGTTCCAGACCTACCTGAACTCAACCATATTGTTCCAGACCTACCTGAACTCACCCATGTTGTTCCAGACCTACCTGAACCCAACCATGTTGTTCCAGACCTACCTGAACTCACCCATGTTGTTCCAGACCTACCTGAACTCAACCATGTTGTTCCAGACCTACCTGAACTCAACCATATTGTTCCAGACCTACCTGAACTCAACCATATTGTTCCAGACCTACCTGAACTCAACCATATTGTTCTTGACCTACCTGAACTAAACCCCATATTGTTCCAGACCTACCTGAACTCAACCATGTTGTTCCAGACCTACCTGAACTCAACCATGTTGTTCCAGACCTACCTGAACTCAACCATATTGTTCCAGACCTACCTGAACTCAACCATATTGTTCCAGACCTACCTGAACTCAACCATATTGTTCCAGACCTACCTGAACTCAACCATATTGTTCTTGACCTACCTGAACTCAACCCCATATTGTTTCAGACCCACCTGAACTCAACCATATTGTTCCAGACCTTCCTGAACTCAACCCTATTGTTCCTGACCTACCTGAACTCAACCATATTGTTCCAGACCTACCTGAACTCAACCATATTGTTCCTGACCTACCTGAACTCAACCATGTTGTTCCAGACCTACCTGAACTCAACCATGTTGTTCCAGACCTACCTGAACTCAACCATATTGTTCCTGACCTACCTGAACTCAACCATATTGTTCCAAACCTACCTGAACTCAACCATATTGTTCCAGACCTACCTGAACTCAACCATGTTGTTCCAGACCTTCCTGAACTCAACCATGTTGTTCCTGACCTTCCTGAACTTTGTCCCTTTGTGATCACTGATAGGTGGAAGTACTGGATGGTTCCTAGCCTATTCTTTGGCATATGACACAGAGTAGAAGCAGTGGAATGATGGCTGACTGCCTGACTCCACCATATCTTGGTTGAAGGACATAAAAGCTATAACACGGATCAAAAGCTATTCCTCTGAGAGTAGTCAGGATTGCAAATGTGTGCACATCCTTGTCATTTGAGTGAGAGGGAGAGAGAGAGAAACATCAGTTGGTGTCACGCTTCCAATCACAGTCAGCCTAAATATGCAGGGAGAGCTCTGCAGATTTTGTTGTGAGGATACAGAATCAATAGACCATTTATTTTTGGTATTTCCCTCAGGTAGCCTGTTTCTGGTCTCAGGTTCAGGAATGGCTGAAAATGCATAGCATTGATCTAAAATTGACCCTAGACATAGCACTGTTAGGAGATCTGGAGAGACCGGGTCAGTCAATTACTAATATACTAATACTCCCGGGTGGCGCAGTGGTCTAGGGCTAACTGCGCCACCAGAGTCTCTGGGTTCGCGCCCAGGCTCTGTCGCAGCCGGCCGCAACCGGGAGGTCCGTGGGGCGACGCACAATTTGCATAGCGTTGTCCGGGTTAGGGAGGGTTTGGCCGGTACGGATATCCTTGTCTCAGTATGTAAAATGTAATAAATAAATAAAAAATGTATGCACTCTACTGTAAGTCGCTCTGGATAAGAGCGTCTGCTAAATGACTAAAATGTAAATGTAAATGTAATACTCTTAGTGAAAGTATTTATCTTCAACACGCAATCTGTGGATTCTATTCGATTAGATAGATTGAAATTGTACGTTAAACATCACAGCATAGTTTAAAGATATGTGTTGCGTAGAAACCCGAAGTGGGTGGCCAGCAGAGATAGATGGAATGGGCTGAGGGAAGCTGAGGGTTGGGATGTGGAATTGGAGACAAGTGGGAGTGGAGTTGCTGTGTGAGAGAGAGAATGATGGTCAAAAGATAAAGGGGGGAAAAAAGTCAAAATAAAACATAATGAAAGTACATTTGAATGACACTAAGTGGCAGTGTTTTTACAAGTAATGCCGGTTTGCCTGAGGCTGATGCCGTACAGGTGTTTGTACACATGCATATACACACACTCTCATTCAAATAAAGAACACACACATACATGTAATAGTGCCAGACATGCACACAAACATATACAGTTGGCATTGCTGTTATGATTGTAGTTGTTTTAATTTTTTTGCATTGTTGTTTGCTGTTTTCTTCTGTCTTTTCCTTTTTTTCTCTTTAGTTCATTCTCTTGGTTGTTGGTGCATTGGGGGGTTCTTGGGGATGGGGAATGGTATTAATTGTATTTTTTCTTTTTTTTCTTCAGGGGGAGGGGACTGTGGAAGGGGTCTCGAATGGTTGAGGGACAGCTATTGGGAAACTGTGGGGGGTTCTTGGAGGGTTCGGGTTTCACAAGATTGTGATCATGAAAAGGGAAACTATGACATATACATGTATTTTATATCACAATCATTGTTTGTCTATGTTCTCATACTTTAATGTTTCCCCTTTCTTGTGATCTTTGTAATAAATAATACAAAATGTAAAAGTATGCAGGGAGACTTTGGGTGTTGGGTGAAACTAACACACAGTACTACACACTGGCAGACACAGGCATGCATTTACATTACGTTTGATCATTTGAGTCATTTAGCAGAGGCTCTTATCCAGACTGACTTACAGAAGCAATTTGGGTTAAGTGTCTTGCTAAAGGGATAAGAAGTAATCAGGTAGGCCTTTTTTATGACATTTCCACCAGATCAGAGAATTACATTTTTCATCTTTCATGCTGAGTGGTTAATGAGGGCTTGGCCTGGGGGGCTTTACTTGGCTCATCGCGCTCTAGCGACTCCTTGTGGCGGGCCAGGCGCCTGTCTGCTGACTTCGGTTGTCAGTTGAACAGTGTTTCCTCTGACACATTGGTGCAGCTGGCTTCCGGGTTAAGGGAGCGGGTGTTAAGAAGCGTGGCTTGGTGGGTCAGGTTTCAGAGGACGTATGACTCGACCTTCGCCTCTCCCGAGCACGTTGGGGAGTTGTAGCGATGACACAAGATCATAATTGGACATCACGAAATTGGGGAGGCAAAAAAAAAAAAAAAAAAAGAAGAATATGCTATGATGACGTCATGTTAAATTAAAAGTGGCACCACTTGTTAATTTTTAGTCAACAAGGAACTATAATTTAGCGACAAGGGAGAAATGCAATTTATCATATAATTCTGTCTGAAGGCAATTAAGTTTTTTTCTATCGCCGAGGCAACTCATACTTTATAAACACAAAGGATTTATTAGGAGGACATCAAGGTAAAGCAATGACTTCTACAGGAGGGATGAATCAACGGAAGATTGGGCCCCTGGTCAAAGGTAGTGCACTACAAAGGGGAATAGGGCGCCATTTGGGACACAGCCTAATCATCTCCCTTACATAATGTCCATGCCCCTGGGTTTCCAGGTGAACTCCATCCACGCGGCTCTGACTCGCTGGATGGTGGACCTCCAGATAGTGCCGGACCACTGCGACGACCAGGAGCGAGCCCTCCTGCCGGCGGGACCCCACACCACCGTCATCATGGAGGTTTCCCTGGAGAAACTAGCGAAGAACGCCAAGAACCTTTCCCAGAAACTGAACAACTTCTCCAAATATGTCGCCATGTAAAGCTACTGAACCAGTTCCTGGAGTTGGTCGATAAGGCCTCCGCCACATATGCCCCGCACCCAGACTTTCTATGTACAGCATGCTAACAAGGGTCCTACCATTCTCAGTGTTTTGCAGTCAAGGATGTCAATGCTAAGCTCTCTGTGTGTGTGTGTGTGTGTGTGTGTGTGTGTGTGTGTGTGTGTGTGTGTGTGTGTGTGTGTGGTGTGTGTGTGTGTGTGTGCGTGCGTTTGCCTAGCAGAGGAGTTGATGATGCCATTCTTACCCTCCTTAACATGGTCTATAGACATCTAGAGGGTTCCAAATCCCATGTTAGGGTTCTGTTTGTTGACTTTTCTTCTGCCTTCAACACAATCCAGCCCTACATTCTGGCACAGAGACTCATTCGGGACTTTTCCTTGGATGGAGGGCTAGTTTTGTGGCTGTTGGACTACCTGAGCCAACGCTCACAGCGAGTCAAAATAGGTCGCCACGTGTAGGACATACGCAATACCAACACAGGCTCTCCTCAGGGAGGTGTTTTGTCCCCACTCCTGTACATCTTGTACGCTAATAGTTGTACTAGTTCCCATCCTGACAGACACCTCGTTAAGTTTGCTGATGACACTGCCTTGATCAGCCTGTTGCATGATGATGTGGAACACCATGGCCCGGTCCTAAATGACTTTGTAGAGTGGTGTGAGGAATCACACTTGGTCCTCAATACCAACAAGACCAAAGAGATGTGCATAGACTTCAGGAAGCGTACAACACCTACCTCTGCAACATCTATCAGAGGTCAGAATGTAGAGATTGTAGAGGAACACAAATACCTGGGTGTCCTCTTGGACAATAAGCTTCAGTGGAGTAAATGTACAGACCTGATCTACAAAAAGAGCCAACAGAGACTGTACTTTCTCAAAAAGTTGGGTTCTTTTAATATAGACTGTACTATACTGACTCTGTTTAACAAATCTTTCATTGAGAGTATTTAAACTTTTTGTATTGTTTGTTGGTTTGGCAATGCCACTGTCAGCCAGAGAAATATGCTGAGAAGGATTATCACCACAGCAAGCAAGGTACTTGGAGTCAAACAGTCAGACCTGGATGAGATCTTTAAGGTCAGGGCCCTCCGCAAGGCTCACAAAATCATTTTAGACCCAAGCCACCCCCTGTACCCGGACTTTGAACTACTCCCCTCTGGGCGCAGGTATAGGGCACCCCTCAGCAGGAAAAACTACAACTAGACAATCATTTGTGCCAGGTGTGTTATCCCTCCTAAATAGCTCGGGCTAATGCCTGCCTGCCTGCCTGCCTGCCTGCCTGCCTGCCTGCCTGCCTGCCTGCCTGCCTGCCTGCCTGCCTGCCTGCCTGCCTGCCTATGCTGCTCAGAGGGAGTGTGGCGATTGGACGGAGTCCTGTCAGATCCTGCTGTCTGACGTGAAGGGCAGTTCCGTGGAGCTGTGCGTCACACTGAACTGCATCCCCCATTGCCCAGCATGTGATCTCTAGTGAGCCTGTGATAATCCTTTTACTGTGGTCCCTCTCTACCTTGCAGTTAGCCACCCAAAATGAAAATATCATCCCACTAGGCACTGATGTAAATTCAGGGATTTTTTTTTTTTTACTGACATTGTGTTTAGGTTAAACATTTCTTTTTCATTTCACATTGATGAGTGTGAGCCCCAAAAAACGCCCCAATGCATAGTGCCAACGGTAAAGTTTGGTGGAGGTGAATAAGGTGAATGCACCAATTTGTAAGTCGCTCTGGATAAGAGCGTCTGCTAAATGACTTAAATGTAAATGTAAATGTGGAGGAGGAATAATGGTCTGGGGCTGTTTTTCATGGTTCGGTCTAGGACCCTTAGTTTCAGTGAAGGGAAATCTTAACATTACAGCCCACAATGACATTCTAGACAATTCTCTACAGGTTGGGGAAGGCCCTTTCCTGTTTCCGCATGACAATACCTCCATACACAAAGCGAGGTTCATACAGAAATGGTTTGTCGAGATCGGTGTGAAAGAACTTGACTGGCCTGCACAGAGCCCTGACCTCAACCTCAGCGAACACCTTTGGTATGATTTGGAATACCGACTGCAAGCCAGGCCTAATCGCCCAACATCTAGTGGAAAGCCTCCCCCGAAGAGTTGAGGCTGTTGTAGCAGCAAAGGGGGGACCATCTCCACATTAATGCCCATGATTTTGGAATGAGATGTTCAATGAGCAGGTGTCCACATACTTTTGGTCATGTAGTATCTTGTTAAATAAAGGTTAAATAAAATGTAAAAAATAAAAAAGTTTAGGTTGTGGCTCATTGACTGCAGTTTTGGAAGTTGTCTGCAATACCTATTGATGACCAGCAGGTAGAGACGGAGAACCCATGGAGTGCTCACTAGCCGGCTCTATTATCCTACTGATAGGCCATGATGGTAACATCATTGAGCAAACCCTCGGGGGAGGATACTATTCAGCTGGATGGGGTCCTGTGTGCCTCGTTTCATTGTGAAAACATTGATGTAGCAAGACATGCATTCCGTCCAAATCTTCTTTGTTTGGTATCGCAGACTTGAGTCACGGTGGCTCATCCACACACAGCAGAACCTGTGATGCCCTGGCTACAGTGGGGATTCTGCAGCACTAGTTACTGTAAGTTATTGGTCTTTATTGAGTGGTCACACTCCCTCAGCACTCTGTATCTCCCATCGAAGGATTATCACTGGAGTATTACATTGAAAACACACAATAGGGGATGCAGTTCAGTGTGATGCACAGCTCCACGGAACTGCCCTTCACGTCAGACAGCAGGATCTGACAGGACTCCAATCACTACACTCCCTCTAAGCAGCATAAACACACACACGCGCACGCACGCATGCGCACACACACACACACACACACACACACACACACACACACACACACACACACACACACACACACACACACACTTGGTTGTCTCTTGTAAAGTACTTCACTTGCACTCGTACTAGTTTGTCACAAAAGCCTTTTTTGCAACTGTAATGTACACAACTGTATACTTAATTGTGTGTGTCAGTTGTGTGTGTGTCAGTGGGGTTGAGGCCCAGGCCCAGAGTGCAGAGGAGTGGGCCCTACAGGCAGAGGAGGCCCTCCAGGCAGCGCTGGAGATCTGTAGAGACTGCTACAGGGCAGGCCCTGCCTGGAGGCCAAAGGTAGGTCAACACCGAGACACACCTCAGTGCTAGGTCAATAGCATAGGATTGTAGGATCTTAATTTGAGCCAGTTCGCTAACAGGTGGCAAATAATCCTGCAGCAACAGGAAATGTGAATTATTATGTGGATTATAATTACTGGACATTTTTGTAGGGGTTGATACGTTTGACACAAGGGGAAATTATGTCTTTAATTTCAAAGAGGGAATTACAAACTTCAGCCTTTTTAAACCTCAAATACACTACATGTTTTAAATATCCTGCTTTGCAGGAAGGTTCTCCTGCAGCAGGCTGATCAAATTAAGATCCTACATCTGTAGGTCAACACTGTTGGATTTGGGATTTGGAGACTAACATCTATACAATTTGCATTGCAGTGAGCAAGAAGTCTGTGGCAGCAGTTTTTCAAGTCAAAGGTGTCCACCCCTGAACCCAAAACAGTGAGTCAGAAGCCTGAGACGAGCCCCAAACACACCAAGCCCAAGAAACGCTGAACCTTGAAAACAGTACAGTAGTTTTAGAGGTAATGGGAACTCGGCTCCTCTGTATTTGACAAATGAATAAAAGCACAGTGAAGTCTGAGTATCACATGTCTGGGCATTCAACAGTATTTAATCATTTGTCTTTTTTTGTTGTTCTGTAATTTGCATGCTATTTGTTAAGCAATCATGTCCTACAGGGTTACTGTTAAGAATTTGTCAGAATTTGTTCTTAACTGACTTGCCTAGTTAAATAAAGGTTAAATTAAAAAATATATTTAAAAATGGTGTGAAACATGTTTCCCTAATCATGTTGATACTGTATGGTTCCTTTTTTAAATTATATTATTATAATTATTATTGATTTATTATGGACCCTATTTACCCTCACACTGTCTAAATTTAGGTGGAGTGTGTCATCAGTGTATTGTATAAATCATACAATAAATACACTAATCTCTATACGGACTAACATTTCTTTACAGAGGAAAAAACAAAACAATCATAGAATAAGATTTTCACACTTCTTCAATCTGATATGAGGGGTGCATATCAATAGTCTAAAGTGGCGTCCTCTGCTTTCTTCACTTCATCAGCACTGATATGAAAGAACTGGAGTGGCAGAATCAGGTTCCCTGGTACCCACCACACAGCTCTTTAGACCAGTGCAGCCACTTCAGACAATTGAGATGCACCTGAATGAAGATGCTTCCCTTTCTCTCTGTCTACTACATCATCGGCGAGTCTGTCTTCCGCTCCTCTTTGGTTTCTCCTCCTTCTGGGATGGGACTGGCTGGAGCCAGGTTTGGAGCTGGGGCGGGTAAGGCTAAGGGTGAGGGGTCACGGGGCAGGGTTAGGAGGTCCGAGGGGAGGGTGAGGACCAGTGCTGGGCGTTCGGTGCGGAGGGTGTGTAGCAGCTGGAGGAGACGGAGGTGGATGGCAGCAGGGGAACCAGAGAGGGAGTCCAGAGATGCCTTCAGAGCCTCGCAGGCTGCCCTCTCCCCCTCTGCTGCAATCACCTACAGAACAGGGAGGAGGGGAGTCTAGGGTTAGAGGTCAAGGGCCACAATTTGGCAACGCTTGTTGTTTCGCTTTTGCTGTTTATCCTACCTCCCTTCTGACATGCGTTCATGCCAACGCACGCGCACACACATATACATGTGTGCGCAGGCTTGAATGGGTTAAATGCGGAAGACACATTTCAGTTGAATGCATTCAGTTGTACAACTGACTAGTTATCCCCCCTTTCCCATTGTACACATACACACCAAAAAAACGGATGACATACTTTGATTTGGGCTTGTCTCTTAGCCTCAGCCTCTGCCGCTAGGCTTTGCTGCAGCTCAATGGGGAGAGAAAGATCCTCTCTGAAATGAACACGGTGAAAAGCGCACACACCCGTCAGCAGGTGAAGACACAAGTTGACCATTCCAATATGTACCGTGTTCTTTTACGACACCACCAGCCAACGTGGCAACTCGTTGCCTTGTCTTGTTTCGAAAATGTTACAAACGCCTGTATGTAATCAGCCATCGATGACAGTCTTACATTTCTGCTCTCTCCACCTTGATCCCCCACTGACAAGCTACAGAATCGATAGCCACCTGTAGATTGATATAAAACAGCAGAGAGATTCACACTCCAGTGTTGAGAAGACACACCGCGTCACCACCCATTCACTCACTAAAATTCCTGGACAATCCATGTGATTTTACACCGCTCAATACCAAATTCCACAAATAACCATTGTCAATATCACATGTCAATATCACACCTGGGTTCAAATAATATTGGAAATCATTTCAAATACTTTGTGCTTGATTGAGCTTGACTGACTTAATGGAACAATTGGATAGTCCAAAAACTGTAAACCCTACCCATTTGGGATTCTAGGTTAGAGCAAACACAAGTTCAAATAGCATTTGAACCCAGGTCTGGTCAAAATACAGACCCATACAAAGACTGTACAACAGGTTAGGTACCTGGATCTCCTGGGAAATCCTCTTCCTGTCCAGCAGGATGTGGGTGAAGTTGTGGTGGGCAAGAACGTCTCTGTCTGCCACCTGTACCAGGGCCTGCAGCACGGCACTCACACCGGACAGGGCCGTGCTGCACAGAGCCACATTCTCTATACGGTAGTAACACACCGCGCTCAGCTCCGTGCTCACCAGATCCTTGGTCACCACCTGGACACACACACACACACACATCGCAGCAGTAAAAGATTCATGCTCAGAGGAATTTGGGGGGGGGGGGGATTTGACATAGATTTCGTTTTTTCTGTAGGCTGTCAGAGGAGTTACCGTACCGTGTGAGCTGGGACCTTGAGCATTTTTAGACGGATGTCCACTTTCTGGAAAACATCGAGTAGTGGGAGGTAGAAAAGTAGACCTTGGTCCCGAATGGACAAACAGTAGAGAGAGATTGGAGGATATTTTTACACACTGTGTAATGTACATGCACAGTTTGATAAGCATGAGGACTATAGGGCTTGTTCAGACTTGCGCTGTGTAAAATGTAACCAATTGCCTTTTCAAATGAATTTCAGAAATTCAGAGATTGTTTGATGCATGCCTCGTACCTATGTCTGAGAAAACGTGCCAGACATGACATTTTCCTGTCATACCATTTTATGAGTAACCCTCTATGTGTGTCCCTAAGACAATCCAATGACTCTTAAAAAGCTATGAATGACTCATCGAACGAGTCCTCAAGTAATATAATAACAAGCACAAACCTGGTCCCCTGGGTCTCCCACGCAGTAGGTGACCCAGTCTGAAGATCACAGCTCTTTCATGCTCCCTCACAACCTGTCAGTCAACATAGTGACTAGCTGTCAATCATGACTTTGCCATAACGGAATAACACAACAGAGAAAGACAGCCCACTGTGTCGTTCAATGAAACACACAAATCACACATTTTCACTCCAAAGTTGATACTATTCTTACCAAGAAATGGGGTGCTGAATCCTTGTAAATGTCATCACTCACCAGATACTGTGCCTTCATTGTACATTATAGAAATCTATCATTTGGTGAGGGCTGTACAACTCTGAAATATTGCTTGAACATTTTTTACACAGTCATCATCAAGTTGTTATACTGTGTCACGTGGGCGGCAGGTAGCCTAGCGATTAAGAGAGTTGGGCCAGTAACCAAAAGGTCACTGGTTCGAATCCCCGAACCGTTCTGCCCTTGATCAAGGCAGTTAACCCCCAACAACAACTGCTCCCCGGGCACCGATGACATGGACGTCGATTAAGGCAGCCCCCCCCGCACCTCTCCGATTCAGAGTGGTTGGGTTCAATGCTGAAGACAAATTCAGTTGTGCAACTGACTAGGCATCTCCTTTCGTTCTGTGTTGTCTATGTGATGGAGGTAGAACATCCTTACCTTCACACAGAACCAGATGGTGATGGGAAAGAACAGGATGACCAGGGTTAGAGCCAACACCATGAGAAGCCACTCACACACTCCAAGACTCCTCGGCTTCACGCCTGGTGATGACAAATGCCACGATTCACACTCACAGTAAGCTAATGTCCTAATCAAAGATATCATCATTTAAAAAAATCAAAGACCAGAACCCATATTCAAAAGAGTCTCAGAGTAGGAGACTTATTCATTATGACTGCGAAGGTAAAACTGATCCTAGACCCGTATTCCTACTCTACGATGCTTTGCGAACAGGGGTCCAAATATTGATGTTTAGAAACATGTCTTACCTTCCTCCTGCCACTCACTCTCTAGTAGTGCCATGAACTCCTCGTTCTCCTCTCCCCTCTCTTTCTCTCTCACATTATCCACATCCACAACAGTAGACGTGGACTTGACTGGCCGGTCTATCTCTTTATCCGCCTCTCCGTTGATCTCTGCCTCCTGGGTATTCCTTTTTGGCCCCTCTCTCTTCTCATGTTCCTCAAGGAGCCTCACTGTCTTGGTGCCCTTGTGACGGCGGCCCCTGGAAGTCGGAGACCCAGAATGTTCTCTCTTGGCCACCCTCCCTGCTCGCGGAGTGCGGCGAGGTGAAGCTGACTCCGGGCGTTTTTCCATCCCTCTTGGAATCTCTGTGATGAGAAGAAGCATCCAACCCAAAGCTAGTGGTGGTTTCAACTGCCCTTCTCTTCCTCAGCCGCAATCACCTACGACAAGCCTATGACAAGGGCGGCTAGTTGGCAATACTTGTTGTCTTTTGCTGTTTATCCTTCCTCCCTCCCTACTGGCGCGCACACACACACACACACACACACACACACACACACACACACACACACACACACACACACACACACACACACACACACACACACACACACACACACACACACACACACACACAGGGTAGGCCTATAACTTGAAACCCTATTAACATGACATAGATAGGAAAACTGACAACTTTTGGAAAGGCATTTGAAATATAAGTTGTCGTTTTTGTCCTGTTGACATCGTAGCCAGTAATGTGAGATGAATATGTGAGGATTGTCATTGGAAATAACAAGGCAACCTTGTGTGCTTGGGGAGTCACTGTTGGGAATGTGCAGACTCAGATGTTTGTCTCTTTTCCAAAAAGCTGATGTCAGTTTCCCCATATTTTTCTGTGCAGGAAAGACACACATCCTCCCAGACACAATTTAATTAGACTGTAAATTAACCATTTGACCTACATTTTCCTTGCTGTAGTTATTCTCTTAAGGCCTGGCCAGGCCTGCAAGAAACAAAGTATTTCAGTTGATTAGACATTATTAG
The DNA here is from genome assembly GCF_029448725.1 of Salvelinus fontinalis. NCBI lineage: Eukaryota > Metazoa > Chordata > Actinopteri > Salmoniformes > Salmonidae > Salvelinus > Salvelinus fontinalis. Next base: position 46,523,686 of record NC_074678.1, on the reverse strand, counting down.
ATTTAATTAGATGACTGAATAGTCTGTATTTCAGATGTTTTATTATTAAATACTAATTATTATTATTGCTTAAGCTTTTAAGGAATCTCACACCATTTTATGGGTTTGTATTAATTGTTGTATTATAATAATTTAATACATTTTCGTATCAATTGTTGTAATTGTGTGTAATAACTTTTGATCACTTCCAGTAACTTCCCTGGCCAGAAGAGGGTACATTAAGCAATAAGGCACGAGGGGTTGTGGTATAATTACAACAGTAAATATGAATGTTTGTCATATCCGTGGTATACGGTCTGATATACCACGGCTTTCAGCCAGTCGGCATTCAGGGCTCGAACCAACCCGTTTATAATCAATTCACTGACAAAGATACTTATTCGGTCTGCATTCGGTTGCCATGCTTGCGCGTGCAGTGGCTGTCTGATAAGAAAATGTGTCTGACTGAAGTGTGTAAAAGCCATTACATTTTTCATTATGTTGCATAGTTTTTGAACAAAACATGTTTTGAGACTAGTAATTGGATGTGAACAGGCCAAATGGATTTTGAAGACAAAATAAATAGGTACCTAAGTAGCTAGCTATCTTAACAACTGTATGGCTTGTGCAACGATTAGCTTAGCCTCAGACGAATGTAGCTAGCTCCTGTCAGAAATGTGGATATAATGATGAGAGAACCTATGTTTCCACCCTAACAATGGGATTTGTTGTCCACGGAGCGGAACGGCGGGCTATTAAGCTCTCGCCTATTCCTCTCTTTGGATTGGTGGATGCATCTCGTTATTTTAATACTTTTTGGAATATTTGATTAGGGTTGTTGACGTCAACCGCCTATATTTAATGGAGAGAGGTGCAATGCTGCTACTATAGTTAATTTCATTGAAATGACCTGTAAACAATGTTGATTCCAACCAGTGTGTGCCCAGTGGGTAATGTTGTTCAGATGCATTATCCCGTTTTTCTCTAAGTCAAATTGCACCTGTTGTAGGCCTAATTAGGTACAGTTCGAGCCATGTATTTAGATGGCTCTGGGTACAATGGTGGACAGTGGGGGTGGATTCTTTGCACATTTCAAAGTGTCATTGTTGAGAAAAATGCATTAGCTACTTTTAAATGGGATAGACATTCACTTAAATATTCAAACATTCAAGAAACATTCAGAGTATTGCATTCCAACACCCCACTCCCAACTTATTTACTTATTTTTCTCTCTCGCTCTCTCCCTCCCTCCCCCACTCTCTGTCCGACAGTTGAGAGAATGACCCAGGAGCAGCTGCTCTCGTGCCTAAAGAATGATGTGCGCTCCCTGCTCTTCTCAGCCAAGCAGGGCCTGACCCCAGATCAGCTGAGTCAGGACTACGTCAACATGCTGGGCCACCCCGTGCCCCTGAGGACCCTTGGCTTCCGCAAAGTGCTGGACCTGATCCGGGAGATGCCTGACGTGGTGTACATTGACTATCTGGGAGATTGCAACTTGGTGTTGAAGGATAGTAATACTGAGCACTAGTCCCATCTTTGGCTTATGAAGTTATGTTTTGGCACTTATCATGCTACTGTTTTCATGTTTATGTAGTTAACATTTGTGGTTCTTCCTTGAGTGTAGTATGCAGTATGAGGAGTCTGAGAAGCTGAGCACAGAGATCGTTGTACAACACAGATGTCAATTCCGCTCCGTTCCCTTCTACACTCAGCAGACCAACCTATCTCTCTCTTCCCATTCTGCAGTGGTGGCGGACGACACCACCAGAGGCATCGTGGAGTTGGTGGCCAGGCAGCACAACGCCAACAAAGCCCTGGCGTGTTGGTGTGGGCTTCTTCTCCCCATGCTACCAGCAGCACAGCCCCATGGTCCTGCCCTGGCTCGGCCACACTCCCCCGGCCACGCCTGCCCAACTCCGCCAGCTGCTCTCCCAAGGGGCCGTGGGCCTGTCGGAGTTGGAGACCGCCTTTGCCCTCCGCTATGACTTCCCTTTACGTGTTACCAACTACGGCTTCTACTCCACCGCCGAGATGCTGGCGGCGGCCAACGATCTGGTGACGGTCACACAGAGCCAGATGGGCTCCCTGCTGTCCCTCAGGGGGGTGGAGGTGGCGCCACTGATGAGGACCGGACCAAAAACACAACTCTTCTCACCGAAGCAGACATTCCCAACGGTTCCAGTAGTAAGGCCGATGACAGACAAACAGACAAACTCAGGTTGGTTGGTTGGCAGATTGTACAATTGAATTGATTGAATTTCTACTCAAGTACACTGCGCATTGCATGTATCCATTCAAAGCGTCCTGCAAAGCACATCCCCGTCAAACGTACCTGTGGCGAACACTTTGCGACTACTTCTGAAGTGTTTTGGTTCACAGTTTCTTCACGCTATTTTCAGTACAATGTCGAGTGTAGTATTGAATGGTAGAGTCGGAGTAGTCTCTTCATCATAGAAGCATTATAATCAAACTAGTTATCTCTCCCTTGTCATGACAAAACTGATTTTCTGTATTGACCTGTCTGTGTATGAAATCCAGTCCCGGTAGAAAACCCCACCATAGTGTCCAGTACTCAGAATCATGTGGCACCACTCCCCGAGGCTGCAGTCCCTAACGGCCCAGAGAGGCACCATGGCTCACAGCCAATGGAGCCAATCTGAGCCTGAGCCCAGCCAGAACAGACAACCGTTTCAGAAGCGTGTCATCAAGGTGTGTGTGCTGCTGCCTTTACCTCTGTGATGTGTGTTCAACAACATAGAAATAGTTTCCCCCCCTTGAGCTTGTTTTTGATTGGGTGCAAAGCCCTCCAATGTAACATTCAGGTCTATAACGTCGACAAAACAAACAAACGCTGTAATTTGCGTCCGTGTTTGCGAAGCGTCAGAGAGCAAATTATGTCATGACTTTTAGAGATGCGAATCGAATTAACTTCTAAATAGCTGTAGGGAAGAGAGGTAACAAATGTACTGTAGTCCCGCCCTCTTGTCATGTATTGCCTGCTGTGATTGGCCTGTGCAGCTGGAGGAGGAGCTTAGGCAGCGTATTCTAGAGAATGTGCTCGCGGGCACAGTCAGTTCATAACTGAAGCCCATCTACACCAGGTCAGTCCACTCAGTCTCCAACCTCACCCAAGAGCCAAATCTGTCATTCAGAAAGCCAGAGTTTCTAACACATGGAGGTCCCCCTATAGGTTGTAGCTCAAAACAGCGAGGGAATATCCATCCATGATCTCCCTGCAGAATACAAGGTCATGTCCCCTGTTTCCTTTTACACAGACAAATAATCACTTTCCCGTGTGAATGCCTACATCCTAACGAATGTCTAATCCTAATCATTGAGCGTCTTTCAAATTGCAAAGTAGCTCTTCTCTCCGATGTGCCGCGACTGCTGTCCATTTTCCTGTTGCTCTGACCTTTGTTGGCCTACGCCCTCTCGACCCTCGGTTGACCCTATGGGGTGTTTAGGAAGGAGCTGCCAGTGGTCCAGAGCGGCTTCCGTGGGCGCCCTAAGCGACACACTCTACCCGCGGCCAGTGGCGGGCGACGAGGGCAACCACTGGATGATAGTCTTGGACATCCATCATGACCCTGGGCACCACGTGCCACAACAACCAGGTCTGCTTCACACCTCGGGCTCTAAACACAGATCTAGGATCAGATTACACCACTACCAGCACTTTTGTCCTAACCACAGCCATAGATGTTTAGAGTTCAGGACAATCAAATTCTAATTGATTATTAACTAATTGTTATTACTAGAAAGTGGAGATTTTGGTGCCCATTAAGATTCAACAAAACAGGTATTTTGGGTCTTAGTATGTCACGACTGATATCTGTGAATGTGTCACCCTGCTATCTTTAAGTGGTACTGTATTGTGGCAGCCTGGCAGAGCCCGAAGGCCCCAGTGAGGGTGGCGAGGCTCTGAATCCGTCCAGTACAGGCTACTACGGTACTTCAGCTGCAGGGTCTCCCTGGGAGGAAAGCGAGACCAACACCGACCTGGAGGAAGACATGGAGCTCCACATTACCATCAACACCTTTTACCAGGTGAGCTAGCTGGACCAGTTTCTAGGTCATGTTCATTACGCACCAAATGGGTAAAAAACGGACTGAAACAAGGAAGGGACTACCTGGTCCAATCAGAAATGCCTGTTTTTCATTTTCCGTTGCAAAACATTTGGCTGCGGTGTGCCCTAATGAATACAACCTAACTTTTGTGTTGAGACAAAGGGCAGCTAAGTGTGTCCAACCTAGTTCTAAAACTTCAAAAAAATAGTGCTGGGAAAGAATGAAAGATGAAAGCCTACACAATTGCTGCGGTTTTGTGGACAGAAAATGACGCCCCGTTTATCTATTCCAGCATCTCACAACGGTCCATATGTGTTTATGTATGCGTCATATTACATACGTAATGTAATGTGTGGACACATTATGTGTGTGGCTGCTTCGCTCACTCAGATGATGGACATTTACGGCTCGGTGCGGTGTCGGCGCTGGTGCCCCCGGACGCTATTGCGAGCCCAGAGCCTGAGGACCCCCACGCCCAGGGGCCCCCGGGGTGGCTGTGCCTGTGGAGCACGTGGAGTCGCTCTCACCCTTCCACATCCGCTTTGACGAGAGCCAGGAGCCGCGCGCTCTGGAGAATATGATGATCGAGATGAGGTGAACGACAACAAAAACCGCAGCAGCCTTCTGCTAGACTGGAGTGTTAGGGAGAGGAACATGAGGCTTCCCTGCCTCAGTGGGTGGGAGTTGTAGTCATAGACATGTAGTCCAATTGCCTTATTCTGTATAAATGTGCCATAACTGCTCATATGTAGTAGGCGTCCACCATATTGCGCTCCACTATTTCAACTGTTTTCAGACCAGTGCAGATGAAGGACAGGAGAAAAGGGGAGGAAGCTATCGAACGCTATTGAGATCCTGCGGTTTTGGTGATGCCCTCTCTCCCTCCCGTTATCTCCCTTCCTCTCTATCCCTCTTTCCCTCACTCTCTTTATCTTTCCTCTCCCTCACTCCCTCTATCCATCCTTCCTTCCCTCCTTCCAGGAGCTACTACACCTGTCTGGAGGTGTCTGAGCGCTACGTGCGACCCTGACAGGTGTGCTGCGTGGTGCCCCCAGGGCATCTGGTTCTACCACTTTGTCGTCCACCGGGTCCTCAACCACACCCAGGCTGAAGTCTACTACGTGGACATTGGAGACTTCACCACTGTTCAGAGGAGCAGCCTGAAGTTCCTCAAGCAGGGCCCGGACTGGGACCAAATGGCACTGGGACTGGGACCAAAGAGGCTCTTTGGTCCCAGTCCAGTACCAATCCCTAGACCCTAGGCACTTGTTTTGATCTGAGAAGACTGGACATGCAGTGCACTTAAAAGGGAAATGATCTAGGATCCCCCCCCCCCCCCCCTTTCCATATAATCGAAAACAAATCCTATTCCAGCACTCCTCCTCTGACTTTGATACATACAGACTGGTCTGCGAACAGCTTTAACCCACCCCCTTTGTGTTCTCTCTCTCTTCCCAGGGCAGCCGGAGCGCACCCTGGTGGTGGACCTGCACAGCTACCACGCCGGCTTCCCGCAGCTCTTCCTGTGCGACAGACACACCCAGGAGGATGTGTACATCCACAGCGCCCTGCAGGGCCACGGGCTCAGCTGCACCCCCGCAGTCAGCGCAGCAATCGCTCACACACCCTACACACTACATTCACAGATTACACGTGTTAGCGCACACATGCTAGCACACACACACACACACTGTAGTTGTACAGACACACACATGTATTCATACAAACACAAACGTTTCCCATTCAATGATCCAATGCAATCTCTCATAACCTCTTCATCCGATCCCTCCTCCAGTTCAACCCCGTGAGCTTCTATCTGGGCGAAGGCGTGTTCGACGAGGGATGGAAATAGAGGACGAAGACCCCACCCTGGAGCCTTGCCCCGAAGTCACCACCAGCACCACTCCCCAGCGCGCCATCATCCAACCCCAGCCTAAGACCTCCCCTTCCCACGCACACGCGGTACAGAACAACTCGTTTCTCTCTCAAGCACACACGCACGCACACACACAGACAGACTGACACACACACAAACACACAGACAACTCTCTGTCTATCTCCCTCTCTCTCACTAACTATAGCATTCTCTCCTCCTCTTCCTCCAACGCTGTCCACATAACAGCCCTTATCAGAGTACAGGAGGCTCAGGCAGAGCAGTCCCAGAGTTAGTAGCAGTGGCCCCGCTCCAGCTTTAGCTCTCCAGCTCCTCCCTAAGTGAATTACTGCCACACTCCCTCCCCACCCAAAGAGAGGGAGGGGGAGAGAGGGAGGGACGGGGATAGAGAAAGACAGCAAGGGAGGGAGGGGGAGGGGCAGTTAAAGTCGTTCTGCTGAAACAGGAAAGAGATCAATTCCAGTGGTCCATCAGGGCTGTGTTATGTGGGGATGGAAGAGGGAGAGAGAGCATCATCCACCCCTTATGGACACTGTACTTTGTGGTACAGTGGTCTGGGGCTTGGCTGGAGGCTGGTTAACAGACAGGGGTTTTGTTGTTGTGCATTTAAGTTTGCAGTGTTTTAAATGTATGTCAACTGTAAAGTATTTTGTCTGTAATTACCTTTTTGTTTTGTGTTGTACCCCAGTAAGACTAGCGGTCGCCATGCGCATCAGCTAATGGGAATCCTTATCAAATAAAACATTTAGAGGAGTTTTCAGCTTCAGATCTGTTTTGATTTTCGCATTGTTCTAAAAAAATTGCCCTCTAGTGGCCTCATTGGTGGAATATTATTCATATTTTTGCTAATTAAAACACTTTTTTGTTTTTTTAAGCCAGAAAATCTGGCGTTTCTATCTCAAACGGTTTTGCTAAATTTCAGTCTTCTGTGATGTATATGAAGTGTAATGCTGGGAGGTAAACTCAATATTTAATACGTTTCAACTATTATCTGACATGGTACAGGGGTCTTCTTTCTTTTAAGCGCATGGGCAAGTGTGTGAGGTGTATACTTTTGTTGAAGACTACCAAGAATTTGTTTAAGACGACCAAGAAACACTCTGTGTGACCCTGATTTAGCCCACTGCAGTAAAAAGATATTACAAGTCTACAGTCTCATGATGTGCAGGGAGAGAATGATTATATTTGTCAAAAATTATGTGGCATAAATTAGCAGCCCTGTTGGAATACTTTAAAATATGTCCTTCCTCGTTTCCCAAAAGTGATCACCTTCTTACACAGCGAGGTTCTGGAAAGCCTTATAATGGTATCCTTGCCTATACCTATCCCAATGGGTTATATCAGTCACTTTGTCAAGGATAGGAGGGAAGAAGGATTTGCATATGAAGTGCAGTAGTTGAGTAATCCATATATTTAGACCCCTAACCTTGTGGGCGGGAAAAAAGCCAAACAATTGGAGGAGCTGCCTGACCTCCCGGCAGGTATGACCTTTGACCCCCCCGTCTTATCAGAACATAGTTCTAGAACAGGGTGACATTAAAATATCTTGTTGTTATGTGCGTAATTAGCCTGGTCCCATATCTGTTTTGCGCCTACTACTTTGGTCAATCGTGATGAGACCGCACAAACAGACCTGGAACCAGGCTAATGTATAATGCAACTGGGGTTAAAAAAAGGAATTGTCTAATGTCGTGTGGTTGTGTTTCTCCAGGGGAGCCAGAAGGCAATCCCGTTTGCGGCTCTGCAGAGTAAGAACCCATTGCTGTGCTGTAGTGACTGTGACCAGGGCTGGACACTCAACCCCACCACCACCCCAGAGGTGGTACTTCCCAAATCAAACCTGGGTAACCATGGAGACACTGCTAAGTTAAGGACAGAGCACAGACGTTTTGGTTACCAGATTGTACAATAAAAAATTAAAAAACGTGTTGCCAGATTGAAAAGTGCAATTTTCTATATATTTTTGTTTACATGGGAATAAAACCTGACCTAAAACATAACTAAATTCCCAAAGTCCCAACTAGACTTTACTATATTCTACCTGAGGTCCAGTTGTTTGAGTTGTTATCTGGCAACGTGCCTTTTGCTCACATGACTAAGCAGCTGGTTAGAACTAATTTCATTGGAAAGCAATTGCAGAATGCAGTCTCACCTCCTGTTGTCGTGTTGTTTGTCACGCATTAGACCTCTGCCCCTGCACATCCGCCCAGGAATCCCCGAGGCAACACACAGTTAATTGTTTGTTAATTGGAAGAACAATTCCTCTCCCACCGATGTTCTCATTTGTGAACTCATTAACCAAAAGACTGGAATGAAATCAGCTTGTTTGTGCCAAATCCCTGTGAGAGGAACAAAACAGAACCTAAATAGGCATTGAGATTAGCTTTTTATTTCCATTGATTTGGCTTTTGTTTTGTCTTCACATTCTTCTAAAGGTACTCTCAATTCTGTATGTTGTGTAATTACATTGTTAGTGCCTGAGATATGGATTCGCTTTAGCCAGTTCTGTTCCGATGATAAGTCCCAGTTAATGCACGAATAAACATTCCTACCCTTTCTCTCCCTCAGACGTTTCATCCGCCCCCTCCTCCACCTAGTGCGGGTACTAGTGAGTTGAAGCAGCCTGGCATGTATATGGTGGCGGTAAAGTGACCCCTGTGTCGCTCATGCCCCCCAAACTGAAAATCCTGAGCCTCCAAAACCCCGGACTGATGCAGACCCATACGGTACAGTTAACATATCACACACACACACACACACACACACACACACACACACACACACACACACAGTAAACTAACCATTATATACACACACACATGCAGTTAACTAACCATTGCATACACACACACGATGCAGTAACCATTTAACATGCTCCCACCCCCACACGCAACACACAGGGGTTAGCCGGAGCGCTAATGATGCTAGAAAAATGCAATGGAATTAGCCTGTGCCATCGACGTAAGCAGAGCCTATTGATTTCAATCCTGCATCCCCACTAGCGGATGGCCCTGCACTGAGAGACTGACACAGATTCTATTAGACCTGTTACCATAGCTATTTGACCCAATTGTGTTTCCTAATTGCATTAGGCTTGATATTGATACACTGTTACAGGTGCAGCGCTTTCGATTAAGCTGTGAACAAAAGACCCGAACAGGCCATGAGGTACAACAAGCACGCTGAGCTTTACACAGAACGTGCCATCGTTCAGCAGCAGTATTACTTCTATGTCTAGCTGTTCTATGAATTTTGGGACAGATCTTAACTTGAGATGCTGAAGCAAAGCATGCGTACCTCTGACTTTCACGGAAATCGTGCATTGAAATGGAATTAGCATAATACAAACATACCCATCAAAATGTTTACGGTAGAGATATCTGTTTTTTTACATGTTCGTCAGACCATGAGACATCCCAAAACGTCTGTAGCGTCCGAACCGTTTTTGACTGTTTTTCCATGTATTAAACTGTTCAATGTGTTTCTATGGGGTAATAGCAGTAAAGGCAAATTCATCAAATAATTGTTTTTATGTATATATATATATATTTTTTTTATACCTAAAGGGGTCCAAAAATTCCAAATCAAATAGCTAAATGATCCTTGGTAGGACCATCTTAAAACAATTGCAAATGTTTTCGCTAACACTATGAGGAATGTGTGCACAGCCGATCGCTCCTTCCTCGATATCTAAAATAATCAGAAAGCTTGTTTTGTAGAATCTTTATTTTACCTTTTGGTCTACTGTGTTCCCTCTTTCCATTGTCAGGTTCAAACTGGTTGCAAAATGCTTATTAAATGTGGCCCAGGTGCTGTCCAACCAAATATGGCCACACATTGGTGTAAAATGACACACAAATTACAGAAAACCTTTTGAAATAGAGGAAGTACTGTGGACAGCAATGCCCAAACCTGTCGCAAAAGATGATACCTTGTTGTTTACAATTTCAAAAACTTTTCTCCTGTTTGTGCCAAATGATGTAGACCCAAAGTTGTCATCATAAGTGTGAAGACGTGGTCAGGATGTAAAAAGGAAGAGTAAAGAACAGGAGAAAGCTGCCTCTCGCCCTCCGTCGCCCCCCACTGTGCTCTCACTGGCTCCCCTGCCCTCAGGCCAAGGCTGCCTTCACCCATCACCTCCCTGAGCGTCCATCACGTCTGACAGAACTACTAACTCCCCAACCATGACCCACTGATTCATCCCTTTACTCACTCGTTCCCCTCTTTTATTTATGTTCTCTCCGGTCTTCCTGCACTCTGAGGCGCATCACTTCCAATAATACATTACAGCGGGCCTACACCGTGGCGAGGTGTACTCAGCGAGAGGGTGAATCATCCTGGAATAATTACGGGAAAACAATAAATAAAACAAGTTGTGGTGGAGCGCCAAACTCTCGTCCGCATCAAGCCGTGAGTGAGCCAAGTTGACGACTTGTTTCCTTATGACTAAACTACTCTCTGCCTCATCAGTAACCACCACCTACTCACTCCTCTGCACCGCTGCATCTGAAAATGTTCCCCCTGTCAGGACGATCACTGTCAGAGGACACGGGGGAAATTATCCAAACGGCATGTCTTCTTCTACCGAGTTGCTGCCCCTGCCACGACCTCTTCCATCCTCCATTTTGGAATCAATGGCGAGGCAGGGGTCCGGATGTGCAGGTGTTTTGTCCGCTGTACACTGAACTCTGCTACATAACCAACAAGAATAGACCGTTACTTTCAAAATGTTAATAAACAACAGTTTTTATGTGTGCACCATACAAAAGATGCACCGGTAGCCTACAACCCATTTAACATGTATAGCTTCTTGTTATTGTCAGTCAATCATAGCGGTGCTACAGTCAGAGGCTCCATGTGTGGCGGGACATTTCTAATTAATGCGAAATGGAAGATTCCTTTATGTACATTTATCCAGAGCGACTTACAGTAGAGAGTGCATACATTTTCTTTTACTTTCTCGTACTGGTCCCCTGTGGGAATCGAACCCACAACCCTGGCATGGCAAGGGCCATGCTCTACCAACTGAGTGTTAATGAACCCTGCTCCAGCGGTCCCGGAGGAGGCCTGGTCATTTAGAAGGCCTTAGCAGGTAAAACGTAGGCTGCCTTCAGGGTTATGCCTCATTGCAGCTCTAAGGGGGAGCGGAATACACAGAAACAAGATTAGCCCTTGAAACGTGCAGCAATATGCTCAGACTAGCATCATGTTATGATGCTGTATAGCCAGTGCTTGACGGTCCATTAAACTAGTTCCCCCGAAATTCACAAATTACATTATTCTATATTCTATTCTACTCTGATTATTCACTTAAGGGTTTATTCACATTTCCCATGACTTCTCAATGACTTTTAACCAAATTTTCATGACTCTTATTATAGCCTACATGGAAAAAGTAAGCATTATTGACACTGGAAAGCTGCTGTGTCTGATCCCATGTAGGCCTACCATCTCCTGCTGTTGTGCCCTTGATCAAGGCACTTAACCTCCAACAAAGTAGAAGAACTGCACTGTTGGTCACATGTTGTCAACATGTGGTCAACCCTCCACCTGGAGAGATCTTGGGTGTGAAGGCTTGGCTTTAATCCAGCCCTGAAACAGCCAAATCTGCTAATCATTGTCCTGTTGAGCAGCTGATATTTAGTCTACAATGTGGTTAGACCAAGGCTGGAACAAAAGCCTGCACACCCAGTAACTATCCTGGAAGATGGTTGCCACCCTTGATGTAAAATATTGTAACATTACAACCAAATACTTTTGTCTTTATAAAATTACTTCCTCAATCAATGAATCAGAGATCAAATGGATTAGGTAGGCTACTTCAAAGCAAGGTATCTAACTATATTTTTTATTTTTTATATAAGGCTCAAATATTAATGTTTCAGGGGAGGTCTATGCACAGCAAGTTATTTGTCAATTAGGCTATCCTTAGAATATTTGTTTAACGTTGTCGCAATTACATGGCTACTGTTTAATAGAGGGGAATCGCAGTTTTCCAACGGTGCGGATTTATTTAGGCTATCTAGAGTACCCGTGGAAAGGCGACAGCCACATTAATGCTTAGTTAGCTATCGTTAACTAGCGAGATAGCCAATTCAAAACATAACTTGTAGCTTGTTATCTAGTTAGTCTGTTGTCTGACATTAGTTTATACCTGCAGCTGAAATGTCGCTCTCGCTACTCCAGCAACAGCGCACACAGACACGCACTGAAGGCTATTACGATAATAGCTGATATGTAGATTTTTAAGTGAGTGATATTATTTTAAAGTGTGCCTTCATGAATTGTATTAACAATGACCTTTTCATGACCTTACAAACCCTCATTTGACAATTTGGAACCGCTCATCATGCGCATTCGGGCTGGTGCATTTTCAATCTGCGCAATCTCGAATAGCCAGCCTATGTCACTCACAGATTTGCGGCAAATAAACTTGGAACAAAACGAGAATCAGGAAATTAATTCCCGCGCTCAATTGCTAATCAATGTAGATCCCGCCTTCATTCCACTTTGAACAACCTTTTTTTGTCTTGCTGTGTGAATCTGGGTTTGCTATAGGCTACTTGGTTTTATAGAGAAACTGGTATGCAATTCCCACAAAATTAGAAGTGCCTGTAAAGCGCTGCTGACACCGCTGGCCTTAATCCAGCACTGTGTATAGCAGTGATCTTAAACCTCTGGTCCGTGGACCAACACCGGCCAGAGATGTTGCTAACTGGTCCCTGGCCACAGATGGTGAGCTGACACCAATTTTATTCAGTTCTTAAGTGTTAACTTTAATGGAAGTGGTCCTTTAAGAACAAATATTTGAGTATTTGAACAACCATTAGTATTCAATTATCTATGTGACATTGCTACATAGCCTACAAGAATAGACCATTACTTTCAAAATGTTAATAAAACAACAGTTTTATAACAGTTTTTATGAGTGTGCACCATATAAAAGATGCAGCGGTAGCCTACAAACCCGTTTAACATGTATAGCTTGTTGTTATTGTCAGTCAATCACAGCGGCGCTACAGTCAGAGGCTCCATGTGAGAGGCTCCAAATTACATAATGAAGTTGGCTAAATGAGAAGGAATAGGCTACAATGATCAACAAACATGTGTGCGGTTGTTTAATATGAACGGAGTTGTTGTTGACATGGACGGGGAGCGCAGCAAAATAGCCTCAATTAGCCTTGCTACTGTAGCTAGCTAGCTAGCTTCTTTACAACGATTTGATACAGTCAAGACGGGCACTACCAGATGGTATGATGATAACCTATGGCAGCAACAAGTTTGTCTAATTAGCTGGAGTCGCTTTGACTACTTTCTCACTCAATTCAATTCAAAGGGCATTATTGGCATGGCATTATTGGCAAACATATGTTTACATTGGCCAAGCAAGTGAAATAGATAGTAAACAAAATTGGAATAAACAAATCAGAAATTAACAGTAAACATTACACTTACAAAACGTTTGAATGTATAGAGACAAATGTCATATTATGGCTATGTACAATGTTGTTACAATGTGCAAATAGTTAAAGTACAAAAGGAAAATAAAAAACATAAATATGGGTTGTATTTACAATGGTGTTTGTTCTTCACTGGTTGCCCTTTTCTTGTGGCAACAGGTCACACATCTTGCTGCTGTGATGGCACACTGTGATATTTCACCTAATAGGAGTGGGAGTTTATACAAATGTAATTTGTTTTTGAATTCTTTGTGGGTCTGTGTAATCTGAGGGAAATATGTTTCTCTAATATGGTCATACATTTGGCAGGAGTTTAGGAAGTGCAGCTCCATTTCCACCTCATTTTGTGGGCAGTGTGCACATAGTCTGTCTTCTCTTGAGAGCCAGGTCTGCCTATGGTGGCCTCTCTCAATAACAAGGCTATGCTCACTGAGTCTGTACATATGATTTTTCTTAATTTGGGGTCAGTCACAGTGGTCAAGTGATCTGCCACTGTGTACTCTCTGTTTTAGAGACAGATAGCATTCCAATTTGTTCTGTTTTTTGGTTGATTATTTCCAGTGTGTCAAATAGTTATCTTTTTGCTTTCTCATAATTTGGTTGGGTCTAAATGGGTTTCTGTCCTGGGGGTCTGTTTGTGTTTGTGAACAGAGCCCCAGAACCAGCTGGCTGAAGAGACTCTAGGATCCTCTCTCTGTAGGTGAGGGCTTTGTGGTGGAATGTGTGGGCATGGTTGTAGAATTGAACAGCTCTTTTCTGGATTTTGATATCTAACGGGCACAGTCCTAATTCTGCTCTGCGTGCATTGTTTGGGGTTTTGCGTTGTACACAAAGTATATTTGAACAGATTTCTGCATACAGTGTCTGTGGCGGAATTATTGTACTCAAAAGGAGAGACTTTTAGATTTTTTTTAAACAATCAAACTTTATTATTTAACTACTGCAGTAATGGAGCTGGTTGGTAATCACCCCTGGCGGTGATCACTGAGAACTCAACCAGCTGGTTTACTGCTGTAATGGAGCTGGTTGGTAATCAACCTTGGAGGTGATCACTGAGAACTCAACCAGCTGGTTTACTGCTGTAATGGAGCTGGTTGGTAATCACCCCTGGAGGTGATCACTGAGAACTCAACCAGCTGGTTTACTGCTGTAATGGAGCTGGTTGGTAATCACCCCTGGAGGTGATCACTGAGAACTCAACCAGCTGATTTGAGGCACAGCATTTTATAGCAAAGTCCATCCTCCTTCAGTCTACATAACACACAACAGATGTATGGAATGGGTCACAAGGAGCCATGTCTCCCTGGTGCCGTTTAGAACAGAAACATTAACTCATGCTCTGCATCGTAAATCTCCTGTCAGTGTTATCTCCCAGAGGCCCACTTGCAGTTCACACAGACAAGAGAGTTATAAAAACCCTCTATTCTATTGCATAAAACAACCATTTGATGCAATAAAAGTATTATAAAATAAGCTTGTCATTTCCACCATGTATCTCAATTGGGTGTTTGCCTCATTTTGTGAATTCTTGGTTGGTGAGTGGATCCCAGACCTCACAACCATAGAGGGCAATGGGTTCGATAACTGATTGAAGTATTTTTAACCATACCCTAATTGGGATGTTGAGTTTTATGTTCCTTGTGATTGCAAAGAAGGCCCTTATTGCCCCCCCCCCCCCCCCCCCCCCCACCTTCTGCTGAAAGAAGCAGAACACAGCGCACCAGCTCTCTCCCGAGTCGCGCCAAAAATATATTATTCAAATAGTGAAATCATTTCAAATGTCCAACCCTATTCCTGGGTATAAAAATAAGTTAAACACTGCTTTATCATTTGCTTCACAGTCTGACAAGTCACAGGTTGATTAGAAATCTATATAGCATCTACCAAGGCTCACTTCAGTGATTCAAATGTAATACTGCAGACCAAGAACAACGGCAGGCGCCATCATCTGATCACGTTTGTCGCGTGTAAAAAGTTTTCAAGTCACACAAAAAAAGGAATGAGGAAGATATCCGAGATGGAGGGCGGATAGACAATCGAAAGTAGGCCTGTGTGTTAAGTCCAGACCGTTGTAGGATCTAGTCGTAAATGCCATCCCATCTTCCTAATCGCATTGTTACCCCAAGAAGCCTAGCTCAGTGCATATGGACCGATATGCAAACATACGGTAAGCAATTACACACACACACACACACACACACACACACACACACACACACACACACACACACACACACACACACACACACACAGTCATTAGCTGTGTTTGTGCTCCCCATGTACTCCCCCTTATGCACTGCTGGGGTCTTCTGCTGCAGCTGCATCCGTCTCTGCTGCTGAATTCTAATGGCTTCAGCCCAACTCCGCCAGCACCAATAATAAACTCCGTATTCAAGAGGGGCTCTGAGCACCGGGTTATTTGAGCATTTATGTGTGTGTTTGCGTTTGAGAGGCACAGCGGGCTGCAGAGCAAAATGTGAAAATGAGGAGCATTCTTATTTTGATCCTGCTTTGAAAGTATTATCTCCAATATATTACATTTGAGGAATGAATTAATTGGAAGCAAAGTGAGCTTTCATTTCCATAATGTCTCTCGAACCCCCCCGGGCATATTTGGTTTCGCATACCGACTAACGCTGGCAACTGCACCGCCCGCAACCGCAGGGCTCTCCAGGGGGTGATGCGGTCAGCCCAACACATCACCGGGGGCAAACTATCTGCCCTCCAGGACACCTACAGCACCCGATGTCACAGGAAGGCCAAAAAGATCATCAAGGACAATAACCACCCGAGCCACTAGCTGTTCACCCCGCTACCATCCAGAAGGCGAGGTCAGTACAGGTCCATTCAAAGCTAGCACATTAGAGGCTGCTGCCCTATATACATAGACTTGGAATCACTGGCCACCTTAATAATGTTTACATATTTTGTATTACTCATCTCATATGTATATATTGTATTCTATACTATTCTACTGTATCTAAGTCTATGCTGCTCTGACATTGCTCGCCCAATATAAATATATGCTTAATTCCATTCCTTTACTTGAGATCTGTGTGTATTGTTGTGAAATTGTTAGATATTACTGCACTGTTGGAGCTAGAAACACAAGCATTTTGCTACACCCGCAATAACATCTGCTAAACACGTGTATGTGACAAATAAAATTTGATTCGATTTGGTTAACCATTGCATGAGGATTGATCATTCAAGTTCTATAGACATTATAGTGACAGCAATAATATTTTTCACGCTGGTAACAAGCATTTTGTCTCTTTTCACTAGTAACTTAAACGCTCTAGCAACCTCATAAAAGAGAGAAAACACCTGTACACGAGTGCTGGGACGGGCAACCCCACATATATAACGTAGCTGAATAACTGGCCAATGAAGACTTGGTGGTTTATGGACTTGGTGGTTTATGTAAGGCGGTCAGGGGATGGGGTTGGGGGAAGAGGGTGGCGTGCCGATGAAGGCGTTTGGCCACAGGGATGGGGTGGAGTTGGCCACAAATAGATGTGTATTGTTCTTGGGTCCGTATCCAAAAACATTCTCGAGAATGGGTTTTTAACCACCAGGTTCGAGATGGCAATCCACTCCTAATTCGATCAGACGTGCACTGGATACCAGTGTGCCGCCACAATCTGCAGTACTCAAACACAGTTCACCGTAGTCAAGCACAGCTCTCGTCTGCGGCTCTGTTGGCGTTGAGGCAGAGTTAATATGGGATGGCACTAGTGAGATGACAGTTCCATTACAGGTTATTTACGAGGGCCACATGTAATAGATATGCAGATGCACAGCGCAACTCTGTCAGCAGTTGCACAATCATCTTGTAGATGGGGAGTGTGCCAAGGGTCAGGGTCTTCAAGCTGCCACCCTGAATGGAGTAGCGGGGACTTGAAAGAAAATGTGCCCCGCTAGCTGGTGAATTAAAAGATATCCTGTTTTACTCTTCGGTACATAATTACTAAAGACTGTTATTTATTCCCATTTCATAAAAAGAATTCTTTTTTTATCCCCCCCCCCCAAAAAAAAGTTGGCTGTACTGGCAATAAATGTTCCCTGCAATGAGATCAGTGTACTCTCTCATTGGCTTCTCTGTCTATCTATTGCTGGCAATGTGTACTGGAGCTGCAGTGCTAGTGAGTGTTGTTTAGCAGGCGAAGTGCGTAGCGGAGACAAGTAGTTACATCCCAAATGGCACCCTATTCCCTCTTTAGTGCCCTTCTTTTGACCAGGTCCTCTGTTCAAAAGAAGTGTACTAAATAGGGAATCGAGTGGCGTTTGGGACGCATGCAGCAGGTCACATGATGGATACGCTTACAGAGAGCCGGTACAATGCTTAGTCATGATCAATCATCTCCCACACACCTCCGCTGTCCCCGAGGACATTTGTTCCTCTAATAC